>NC_133126.1:113501673-113654173 GCF_048418815.1 Hemitrygon akajei
ATCCCACTTCCATATTTGATAAATCTCTAGATCAGGCACAGATGCAGGATCTCGACCTGGAACATCGACCATTCCTTTCTCTGCCAAGATGCGGCTCACCCCACTGAGTTCCTCCAGCAGATAGTGTGTTCCAACACCTGCAGTCTTTTGTGTCTCCACACATCAGAAGACAGGGAGCTGCGAAGTTTCAAAGCACCAGTAACACACCCATGGGTCAACGATGTAGTTAGTCACATTACTGAATTACTGAGTAACATTCAGAATTACAGGGAGAGTGTTACTGTATTAGTAGGTAAACCTGCTGTACCATTTCAGGTATTACAATGAGTAACATTACCATTTAAACTGAGCAAGAGACATTCCAGTACTGTAGGCAGCTGGCAGAGTATCTGCCTGACAGCACCAGAAACCCGGCTTCGATCCTGATACGTTGTGCTGTCTGAGTGGAGTTTGACCTTCTCCCTGTGGCTGTGTGAGTTTCCACCCACATCCCGTCGATGAGCAGATTGGTAGGTTAATTAGCCTCAGTAAATTGCCCCTGCTGTGTAAGTGAGTGGTGGAAGATGGGAAGAATAAAATGAGATATTTAAGGAGCGATGCCTCAAAAAGGCAGCATCTATCATGAAGGACTCCCATCCCCCAGGTCATGCCTTGTTCTCATTGCTACCATCGGGAAGGAGATACAGGAGCCTGAAGGCACACACTCAGTGATTCAGTAACAGCTTCTCCTCTGTCATCAGATCTCTGAATGGACACTGAACCCATGAACACTACCTAACTGCTTTTTTGTTCTATCTTTTGCACATTATTTAATTGAAGTATTAAAAAATATACATACTTACTATAATTCACAGTTTTTTCTCTATTATTATGTATTACATTGTACTGCTGCAAAGACAAATTTCACGACATATGTCAGTGATATTAAATGTGAATCTAATTCTGGATTCATGTAGGATTAATGTGAATGAGGGGCTGATGATCGGTGTGGATACACTAAACCAAAGGGCCTTTCCCTGTGCTGTATCTTCATCTGACCACGGTGAGAAACATTATCCTAACGGTGGGTAACTGTTGTACTGAAGAGAAAATCGATTTGAGAAATATAAATATGGTCATATCTGGGGAAAAAGGTGAAGTTCAAGTTTATTGTTAACAAAAGCCTACATACCCAGGGTATTAATGCCATGAAAATTAACTTCTGGCAGCAACAGCAGAAAGTGAGTTACAAACAAGCTAATATAAACTTAAATTCACATAAAACAACTCACATATGCAAAAATGAACAAATGACACTAGCACAAGAACAAGACTTAGTAATAATGGATTGCCGCTATGTTTTGGGGGATGTCTGAAAATTAGATCAATGTTTGTGACTTAGAATAAAATGTCCTTGTTTTCAAGAGAAGAAACGAAAGCTGATAAATAGAAGGGAAACATTGTTAGGAGATTTCCATTAGTTGAAGATGCAAGTTCTTCACGATTTTTAAAACTCTAGCTTGTTTAGTTGTACACTCGACCAGAAATACAGCGGGCATATCACCTGTAAAATAACTTCTGTTAATTATTCCGTTGACTACAAAGGATTAGAATTAAATGAGGAAAGAGCAATTGTACTGGGACTGATTATCAAATACAGAAACTGCTGGAAACACTCAGCAGGTAAGGCAGCACCTGTGGAAAGAGAAATTGAGTTAATGCGTCAAGTTAATCACACTTCACCTGAGTGTTTCCAGCATTTTATTCCACAATAATGATGTGGTTACACTGAGAGGAAGGAGTTTAAAGGAGATCTGAGGGGGAAGGTTTTACAGAGAATGTTTGATATCTGGATCTCAGTCTCAGAGGAGATGATAGAGTCAGATCCAGTCACTACATTGATGCTTGTCATAAGGCCAACTGTGGTTGTGGGTAAGACCAAAGGCATTACTGTCGAAGAAGTCACAAATGAGGTTTTACCCAAGAAGTGAATATCTCCACTGCTCATTACGAGCCCCTTTTATTTATACACCCATAAATATTTTCTCCTGAATTAATATTCCTATATTCTGTCCCACCACCAATGATTAAGTGACTCTATTTGGCAAGTTTATCCCGAACAAGTGTGTGACATTAACAGATTTTCTCTCAGATTCTAGACCACTGGACCTGGGGGTGATCAGAAGTCTGCGGACCTTTATTCCTCTAACAATCCCAGATACATGCCACACATACATCCCTCACAGTCCTCAGCAGCCCTGTGTCCACCGTGGAGAACTTCAGGTTCCTGGGAACCACCATCTCTCAGGATCTGAAGTGGGAGCAGAACATCAGCTCCATCCTGAAGAAGGCCCAGCAGCGGATGTATTTCCTGCGGCTCTTGAGGAAATACGGTTTGCCTCAGGAATTGCTGCTGCAGTTCTACACTGCAGTCATTGAGTCTGTCCTGTGCACCTCCATCATTGTGTGGTTTGGAGCCGTCACCAAGCAGGATAGAACCAGACTACAGCGCACAGTGAGGACTGCCGAGCGCATCATTGGAGCCTCCCTGCCCTCTATTGTGGACCTGTACTCTTCCAGGTTGAAGAAGAGGGCGGGGAACATCATAAAGGACTCCTCCCATCCTGTGCACGGACTGTTTGATCTGCTTCCGTCTGGTAGGCGCTTCAGATCCCTCCAGACTAAGACTAATAGGCACTGGAGAAGTTTTTTTCCCTACTGCGGTCACTTTGCTGAACAGTTAACTGCCGGTTAACTGTCGGCTAACTATTACTTGGATTGCACTACCTGTATGTATAATCTATATTTTCATTTATATTTATCATTATTATTGTTATGAGCAGAGAGACAACATCTGCCGGAAGTAAATTCCTTGTATGTGCATAGGTACTTGGCGATTAAAGTCTGATTCTGATTCTGATCTGGAGCAGGTACCTTACTATTTTAAGCACAGTTAATCTTCCCAGTCTCTTCCCTTCTTGGTATCTCCTCAAGTATCCTTGATTTGTAATTCTGAGTGCTTTTTTGGTCCCTGATTGGTGCTCTGCATACTCTTTTGGTTTCCTGATTGGCTATTTGAAATGAAATTTTTTTTTTAAACTTGCAGATGCTACAATTCTGAAATAAAAACAGAAAAAGTTGGAAAGTTTCGTCACGTCAGGCAACATCTGTGGAAAGCAAAACAAAGTTAATGTTTAGGATCAGAGATCCTTCATCAGAAGTAGGAAAGAGGGATTAAAAGAATAACTTTAGGTTGCAGGGAAGCTATTCTTTTGATCCCTGATTGTTCTGGATTCTCTTTTTCCTTTGATATGGCCTGCACAACTGTTGGATTCTCTTTCATATTGAGCCACAAATCTGCTGTATGTGTGACTTCACCCACTTTGGATCAAAATTATTAGATTTGATTTAAATAGTGAAAAGCAAAAAACAGTGGATGCCAATGAAATACAGGGACAATGAATTTAAATTTCCTGAAATGTAGAAATCTAGACAATTAGAATACAAAGGAAAGGAAGCTATGCTACAGTTAGACAAAGCCATGTTCTAACCACATCTGGAATTCTGTGTAATCAGAGTTTAGAAAGGATATATTAGCCTAAGAAGGGTTCACCAGATTGTTAGCTGAGCGCAAAGGCTAGGTCAAGAATACAGAAAGTTACAGGTTATAAAGTGATGGAATGAGAGCAGGCTAACCATCAGCTACCCATTCCAGGACTCCTCTGTACACCAGGGGTGACTTACAAGTAACGTAGCAACACACACATCTTTGGGATGTGGAAGGAAAGCAGAAATCTCAGAGGAAACCCACATAGTCAGAGGGAGGTTGAGCAAACTCCACACAGGCAGCACTGGAGATCGGAATTAATAAACTAAGGCTCTGTGGATGGATGTCAGTTCAAAATGCTGTTTACTTGTGTTTATTGTCTGCATGATTTGTTTTTCTTTTCTCTCCTGCACATTGAGTGTCTTTTTTTAATGGGTTCTTTTGGGTTTCTTTGTTTTGTGGCCGCCTATTAGGAGACGAATCTCAATGTTGTATAACGTATACGTACTAAGATAATAAATGTACTTTGTACTTCAAACTTTGAACCTGTGCTGTGGGCAGTGCCTTTTGCAAAATATTCAATGACAATCTTACAAAACATCAGCAAATGAGTGATATGTCCACACTTAATGCGAGCACCTGGTTGTAATGTTTCTCACAATAGGCCAGTCCTTTTCGCTCGAAGTGATGGTGCCCCAGAAAAGGTTTCTCACACTTGGCACAAACAAAATGCTGCAAAACAAGGAAGGAGAAAGTCTGACTGCATCACATCCATCCAACAAAAGAACTGCTCCACCTCCCACAAAACACATCAACCACAGAGACCAGGGACCAGCGGAGCCTATGGTCGGGGGTGCAAAGGGTCTGCCCAGGGAAGGGTGGAGTCTGTTCACTGAGGGGCAAGTCTTTCCATGGAGGGGCAGCTACTGTAGATGCACAGGGTGTGTTAATGGAGGGGCCAAATCTGTCTTGGGAGGGTGGGAGTCTGTGTCCTGTGAGTGGATGGGGTCAGTCTAGAGCAGGGTTTCTCACCCGGGGCTCCGCAGAACCCTAGGGGGTTCCGTGAGAGATCATAATTAAAAAATAAACCTTGTTTTTGAACTTTGCGCAATGTGCAATGCTAGCCCTCGCAGCAGTGGGCAGTGACCGAACAGCCCCATAGGCAATCGCATTAGAGGTATCTCAGCCCAGTATGGCAGGGCTCAGTAGAACCGGGTTTATTTGCTTGAGCCCATTCTCAGTTTTTAACACAAGAGGGGGAGGCCACTGATAATTGGTGAGTGCTGTATTGCACAGAGGGGAGGACGGTAGGCTGGTATTTGGCGAGTGGAGGGGAGGACAGTAGGCTGATAATTGGTGAGTGCTGTATTGCACAAAGGGGAGGATGGTAGGCTGGTATTTGGCGAGTGGAGGGGATGACAGTAGGCTGATAATTGGTGAGTGCTGGTATTGCACAAAGGGGAGGATGGTAGGCTGATAATTGGTGAGTGGAGGGGAGGACAGTAGGCTGATAATTGGTGAGTGCTGTATTGCACAGAGGGGAGGACAGTAAGCTGATAATTGGTGAGTGCTGTATTGCACAAAGGGGAGGATGGTATGCTGGTATTTGGCGAGTGGAGGGGAGGACAGTAGGCTGATAATTGGTGAGTGCTGTATTGCACAGAGGGGAGGACGGTAGGCTGATAATTGGTGAGTGTTGTATTGCACAGAGGGGAGGGCGGTAGGCTGATAATTGGTGAGTGCTGTATTGCACAAAGGGGAGGATGGTAGGCTGATAATTGGCGAGTGGAGGGGAGGACAGTAGGCTGATAATTGGTGAGTGTTGTATTGCACAGAGGGGAGGACAGTAAGCTGATAATTGGTGAGTGCTGTATTGCACAAAGGGGAGGATGGTATGCTGGTATTTGGCGAGTGGAGGGGAGGACAGTAGGCTGATAATTGGTGAGTGTTGTACTGCACAGAGGGGAGGACGGTAGGCTGATAATTGGTGAGTGCTGTATTGCACAAAGGGGAGGATGGTAGGCTGGAATTTGGCGAGTGGAGGGGAGGACAGTAGACTGATAATTGGCGAGCACTGTACTGCACAGAGGGGAGGACAGTAGGCTGATAATTGGCGAGCACTGTACTGCACAGAGGAGAGGACAACAGTCTGATGAGGAGCATGAAGTGTGTTTTCTGAGCATTTGAACTGACTTGCCCAATTCGGGCCGTGACGTCAGCCTCTCCCTCCCGAATTACCTCCCGCCACTTCCCCTCATATGCTGCTGACTCACTTATGGCAGTGAACATACTCCACTGGTGTATTACAAAATTTAATCTACTAAGCCTACCTTTAGAAAATTTAAATCCCATTTTGGCATAAGCCAGTTATTTAACAGAAATTTATTTTGTTTGCCTTATGAGTTTTAAACATTTATGAAAGGGAAAGAAAAAGATTAATTTCATGAAAGGTAAACTAAACTTAACTTGCATTTGGACTTGTTTTTTTTCAAGAAAGGTTGGCTAAAAATTCATTCTCTACTGAAAACAGCTTTGACAATTATTTTTGGATTATTATATCTACAGTTTACTGATCACACTAATATACAGTAAGCTGCACAAATAATAACTTTTACACAGGGGTTCCCCAAGACCTGAAAATTATTGCAAGGGTTCCTCCAGAGTGAAGAGGTTGAGAAAGGCTGGTCTAGAGAGTGGGAGTGGACTGTCCCTCGGTCTGAGAAAAGCTGGAACCCGCCATTCCAGTCATGTATCTTTGGTAGCTGAGTTCGGACTGACCCCTGTGGTCTGGTGGCTGGTTCGGACTGACCCCTATGGTCTGGTATCTCAGTTCGGACTGACCCCTGTGGTCAGGTATCTGAGTACGGACTGACCCCTGTGGTCTGGTAGCTGAGTTCGGACTGACCCCTGTGGTCTGGTGGCTGGTTCGGACTGACCCCTGTGGTCTGGTGGCTGAGTTCGGACTGACCCCTGTGGTCTGGTATCTGAGTTCAGACTGACCCCTGTGGTCTGGTGGCTGGTTCGGACTGACCCCTGTGGTCTGGTATCTGAGTTCGTACTGACCCCTGTGGTCTGGTATCTGAGTTTGGACTGACCCCTGTGGTCTGGTATCTGAGTTTGGACTGACCCCTGTGGTCTGGTGGCTGGTTCGGACTGACCCCTGTAGTCTGGTGGCTGAGTTCGGACTGACCCCTATGGTCTGGTATCTGAGTTCGGACTGACGCCTGTGGTCTGGTGGCTGAGTTCGGACTGACCCCTATGGTCTGGTGGCTGAGTTCGGACTGACCCCTATGGTCTGGTATCTGAGTTCGGACAGACCCCTATGGTCTGGTGGCTGAGTTCGGACTGACCCCTGTGGTCTGGTATCTGAGTTCGGACTGATGCCTGTGGTCTGGTGGCTGGTTCGGACTGACCCCTGTGGTCTGGTAGCTGAGTTCGGACTGACCCTTGTGGTCTGGTGGCTGGTTCGGACTGACCCCTGTGGTCTGGTGGCTGAGTTCGGACTGACCCCTATAGTCTGGTGGCTGGTTCGGACTGACCCCTGTGGTCTGGTATCTGAGTTCGGACTGACCCCTGTGGTCTGGTATCTGAGTTCGGACTGACCCCTGTGGTCTGGTGGCTGGATCGGACTGACCCCTGTGGTCTGGTGGCTGAGTTCGGACTGACCCCTGCGGTCTGGTATCTGAGTTTGGACTGATCCCTGTGGTCTGGTGGCTGAGTTCGGACTGACCCCTGCGGTCTGGTATCTGAGTTCGGACTGACCCCTGTGGTCTGGTGGCTGAGTTCAGACTGACCCCTGTGGTCTGGTGGCTGGTTCGGACTGACCCCTGTGGTCTGGTATCTGAGTTCGGACTGACCCCTGTGGTCTGGTGGCTGAGTTCGGACTGACCCCTGTGGTCTGGTATCTGAGTTCGGACTGACCCCTGTGGTCTGGTGGCTGGTTCGGACTGACCCCTGTGGTCTGGTGGCTGAGTTCGGACTGACCCCTGTGGTCAGGTATCTGAGTTCGGACTGACCCCTGCGGTCAGGTATCTCAGTTCAGACTGACCCCTGTGGTCTGGTATCTCAGTTTGGACTGACCCCTGTGGTCTGGTGGCTGAGTTCGGACTGACCCCTATGGTCAGGTATCTGAGTTCGGACTGACCCCTCTGGTCAGGTATCTGAGTTCGGACTGACCCCTGTGGTCTGGTGGCTGGATCGGACTGACCCCTGTGGTCTGGTGGCTGAGTTCGGACTGACCCCTATGGTCAGGTATCTGAGTTTGGACTGACCCCTGTGGTCTGGTGGCTGAGTTTGGACTGACCCCTATAGTCTGGTGGCTGGTTCGGACTGACCCCTGTGGTCTGGTGGCTGGATCGGACTGACCCCTGTGGTCTGGTGGCTGAGTTTGGACTGACCCCTGCGGTCTGGTATCTGAGTTTGGACTGACCCCTGTGGTCTGGTGGCTGAGTTTGGACTGACCCCTGTGGTCTGGTAGCTGAGTTCGGACTGACCCCTGTGGTCTGGTGGCTGAGTTCGGACTGACCCCTGTGGTCTGGTATCTGAGTTTGGACTGACCCCTGTGGTCTGGTGGCTGAGTTCGGACTGACCCCTGTGGTCTGGTATCTGAGTTCGGACTGACCCCTGTGGTCTGGTGGCTGAGTTCGGACTGACCCCTGCGGTCTGGTATCTGAGTTCGGACTGACCCCTGTGGTCTGGTGGCTGAGTTCGGACTGACCCCTGTGGTCTGGTATCTGAGTTCGGACTGACCCCTGCGGTCTGGTATCTGAGTTCGGACTGACCCCTGCGGTCTGGTATCTGAGTTTGGACTGACCCCTGTGGTCAGGTATCTGAGTTCGGACTGACCCCTATGGTCTGGTGGCTGAGTTCGGACTGACCCCTGTGTTCTGGTGGCTGAGTTCGGATTGACCCCTGTGTTCTGGTGGCTGAGTTCGGACTGACCCCTGTGGTCTGGTGGCTGAGTTCGGACTGACCCCTGCGGTCTGGTATCTGAGTTTGGACTGACCCCTGTGGTCTGGTGGCTGAGTTCGGACTGACCCCTATGGTCTGGTGGCTGAGTTCGGACTGACCCCTATGTTCTGGTGGCTGAGTTTGGACTGACCCCTATAGTCTGGTGGCTGGTTCGGACTGACCCCTGTGGTCTGGTGGCTGGATCGGACTGACCCCTGTGGTCTGGTGGCTGAGTTCGGACTGACCCCTGTGGTCTGGTAGCTGAGTTCGGACTGACCCCTGTGGTCTGGTGGCTGAGTTCGGACTGACCCCTGTGGTCTGGTGGCTGAGTTCGGTCTGTACAGATCCTAGTTACAGTCACCTACCTCAACGTGCCACTGTTTCCCCAGGGCATTCACCACGCGCCCCTCAATTGGCCGTCGACAAGCCCCACAGATCGGTATGCCCGTTTTGTCATGGCAGGGAAGGCAATAGAGTTCACCTTTCAGTTCCCGAGCCTCGGCCGTCAGTTCCTTTCTGCAGAGTACAGACTGTGAGAGCCAAGTCTTTGGTAGCTGAACAACATTCTATATCTGCAGCACAGTGACACACTCCCGAGACACAATCTTCAGCTCTCGTGCTGTCTGCCACTTCCTCCCTGTCACCACCTGGATTTTTCCCTTCTTTCCTAAAGGCATGCAGCTTGATGGGTTAATTTGTTACTGTAAATTGCCCCTAGTGTATGGGTGAGTGAGGGGAGATTACGGAGGGAGTCAATGGGGATGTACTGAGATCAGATTTACTCAGCTTCCGAAGACAATGAGTGTGAAGATTGTGTGGTTCGGGTGTGGGTTCTGAACGAAGGGTTGGTGTGCAATGCTAACTCACCCACAGTTGGTGCAGTTGAAATGATCAGGATGATATGGATCACTCTTGTACATCAGGGGCAACTCGTCAATGATCAGGTGGCATTTCTGGCAGATGTACTGGCCTAGATGCTTTGCTTTCTCCCGGTTGTGGCAGGGTCTGCAGAGATGCCTGTGGGAAAGGTTACATCAAGATCCTGCAACATATGAGCACACAGGCCTGAGTCTCCCACCCACCATAGAAACATAGAAAATAGGTGCAGGAGTGGGCCATTCGGCCCTTCGAGACTGCACTGCCATTCAGTATGATCATGGCTGATCATCCAACTCAGAACCCTGTACCTGCTTTCTCTCCATACCCCCTGATCCCTTTAGCCACAAGGGCCATATCTAACTTCCTCTTAAATATAGCCAATGAACCGGCCTCAACTGTTTCCTGTGGCAGAGAATTCCACACATTCACCACTCCTGTGTGAAGAAGTTTTTCCTCATCTCGGTCCTAAAAGGCTTCCCCTTTATCCTTAAACTGTGACCCCTCGTTCTGGACTTCCCCAACATCGGAAACAATCTTCCTGCATCTAGCCTGTCCAATCCCTTTAGAACTTTATACGTTTCAATAAGATCCCCCCTCAATCTTCTAAATTCCAGTGAGTATAAGCCTAGTCGATCCAGTCTTTCTTCATATGAAAGTCCTGCCATCCCAGGAATCAATCTGGTGAACCTTCTCTGTACTCCCTCTATGGCAAGAATGTCTTTCCTCAGATTAGGGGACCAAAACTGCACACAATATTCTAGGTGCGGTCTCACCAAGGCCCTGTACAACTGCAGTAGATTATAGTAGTATATTAACCATGTTAATATATAACATTAACGATGTTGTTAACACGAACACTAAACTCTGGCAATGCACACGTAAACTTTGATAGCCAACTCTGTATGTCTGGAAGTGATGCACCATCAATAACTCTCTCTGAGACGTAAAGGCGAGATATCGGCTTTTATTGACTGGAAGAAGGCACAAGCAGTGATTGACCACCATACTACATCCTGGAGACAGAGAGGCCGGGCTCAGACCTCAATCGCCTTTATACAGGGGTCTGTGGGAGGAGCCACAGGAGCAGTCAGCAGGGGGCGTGTCCAGACAGGTATATGTAGTTCTCCACAGGAAGTGACTACAATATTTATGGGTTAACGCCTGCTGTGTTTGTACAGCACTTCTGCTGGTGTTAATGACCAGTAACATCACAATAACTACTTGGTCTGTATGGAAATGCACTCACACTCTGATCATCTGAACTTTAATGGTGCTGGCCTAACAGACTACAGTTGTCCCTGATCATACCCTGACACACTTTTAATTAGCTTTCTTCAGACATCACACAGTGTAATAATCCAATCGCAAACAAGAGAAAATCTGCAGATGCTGGAAATCCGAGCAACACACACGGAATGCTGGAGGAACTCAACAGGCACAGGCAGCATCGATGGGAAAGAGTACAGTCAACATCTGGACCAAAACCCTTCAGCAGGACCGGAGAAAAAAGCTGCGGAATAGATTTTAACGGTGGGGGGAGGGGAGAGAGAAACACAAGGTGAAAGGTGAAACTGGGAGGGAGAGGGATGAAGTAAAGAGCTGGGAAGTTGATTGGTGAAAGAGACAGAAGGCCATAGAAGAAAGAAAGGGTGGGGGGAGAGAGGGAGGAGCACCAGAGGGAGGCAATGGGCAGGTTAGGAGATAAGATGAGAGAGGGAAAAGGGGATGGGGAATGGTGAAGGAGAGGGGAGCAGGGAGACATTACCAGAAGTTTGAATAATCAATGTTCATGCCGTCAGGTTGGAGGCTACCCAGACAGAATATAAGATGTTGTTCCTCCAGCCTGAGTGTGGCCTCATCGTGACAGTAATATTGCATTTTTCAGTCAAAGTGTGAAGTGTTAAGCATCATGGAGGAAGCTGACATAGTCAGTGGGATATCCCATGCACCCTACCCATGTTTGCAGGTTGAAGACTCTGTGTCAGAGTGTAGAGAGGGGATCTGGAGGGTCATGCATTGTGCATCATCTGCATAACTTCTTACCTGAATACACAGTGATAACACACTTCATAGTGCGTACACAAGTACACTCACATATATGCATACATGCATCTTTGCATTCACTAATTCACACACTAAAAATATACATACTCACAGAGGCACAAGCAAACACACATCCATGCATCCTAGTGTACACATGCACACACACACACACGTGCAGAGACCTACACTGCAAGCACCCTCATACAACCAGTGATCTCTACAGTACAAAAGGAGACGTTTTGAGTCATTTATTTTGCATCTAGGATTCCGTTCCAAAGCTTGACATTTACTCCCACTGTCGAGCCTGAACCTTGTTTCCTCTTTATTTGTTCCCTTTCCAAACCTTGGTCCACTTCCCCTTTAATCATTATCACAGATTCTGCTTCCCCCAAATGTTCCATGTTCAAACATTGAAACATTCCTGTGTGTAAACACACCCTTTCATTGCATTCCTGTGCTTATGCACACAAACTGAGACTACGTCCACACTACGCCGGATAAATCCGTAACCGAAGCTTTTTCTCTTCGTTTTTACCCTTCGACCACACTAAAACGGCGTTTTCGTCCCCCGAAACCGGTGCTTTTCAGAGACGCTCTCCAGAGTGTGTATTTTTGAAAACGCTGGATTGGCCGGATCAGTGTGGACGGGGTAACCGGAGGAATCTGAAAACGCTGTCAGACGGCAGTGCGGCATTTCATTGTTTTCTTGAACACAACCTAACAATTTCAGAACAGACGGCAACGAGACTGAAACCAGAAGAGTTAGAAATGTATTCATCGAATACTTTGACCCATAACTTACTGAATAAATAAGTATACTCACTTTGCCCTGTTTTCTGTCCTTGCTTGTATGAAGGTGGTTTACCTATTTATGCAAGTACTTCTCTGACAATAGATGTGTAACAGCCTAATGTAACATTGTATGGAAATACAAGCTAACACTGATGCAGACATGTTTTATACATTTAACAAGGTGCTTTATTAATGCAACAGAGTTAGTCAGTTTTTCAATGTTCGTTGTCAGCCGGGTCAATCTGTCCATGAACTTCCTGTCGGTTGCCTCCGTACGCTCTAGTATTTGTTTTTTTTAGTTTTAAGTTCTCCTGTGCGAGAGCCAACAGCTGTCTGTCGTTTTAAGTTTTTCTAGTCTGTAACTACACAAACGCGCACTTTTATGGCGAGATTCGACACCAAACATGTCGCTCGTTTTTGGTAGATGTGTCCTGCGCATGCGCAGGAGGAGGAGATTCGCTGAAATCTCCGTTTCAATGTGGATAGAGATATTTTCAAAAACGCATAGTGTGGATGCCTATCGTTTTCACGCAAAACCAGCATTTTCAAAATTATCTGGTCTAGTGTGGATGTAGCGTTAATATCCTAAATTTGCTTTTGGTTTATATACCTTTTCAGATTCCTTACGTTAACTCCAAATGCTTCTCTTAAAACCAGAGGGCAAATCTCTAACAAGTGCTGTGTGATTGGCTACTCTGTTTCCTTTGATATACTTTATAACTGATCAGGTGACTTCTTTAAATCAGGGATTCCCAACCTTTTTTATGCCATGGACCAATCTCATTCAGCAAGGGATCTGTAGACCCCAGGTTGGGACTCCTGATTTAGAGTGTAAAGGTCCCTGTGATAAACCAACTGTGTGTAATGGGTGTGGAGACAAGTGAGTGATTAATAATCTTAGTTAGATTCATACTAGCTATTGGTTTGCAACGTAAAGTAGACACACAAAATCCTGACGAAGGGTCTCGGCCCAAAACGTCGACAGCGCTTCTCCCTGTAGATGCTGCCTGGCCTGCTGTGTTTCTCCAGCATTTTGTGTGTGTTACACAAATTCTGAAGTTGTTGGTGTCTCAGCTCAGGCGCAGGGAGTTGGAGCGTACACGGATTTGGAGCAGAGAGTGGGAGAGTGGTCAGGAGTGGAAGCAGAGTTCTGGAGTGTGTCCGGAATTGGGAGCAGAGATCCAGAGTGTGTCTGAGATTAGGAACAGGGATCCGGGATATGGAGCGTGTCTAAGGGAGCAGGTGGAAGATCTCAAGTTGGTAGAAGGGCAGGAGGAGATGTACGTGTGGTCCAGGGACGGGACTGCAGGCATGAGGGATCAGGAAGGAGATGGAGGGGTGGGGGGGGGGTGGTTAGGGAAATGAAAAGGGAGGCAGCAGGAGAGGGAACCTATTCTGCTGCCACCTGCCAGCACTGTATGACTGACTGACAACATACCAGGCGCTTCTTTATGAACAGTTGTGTTGAAGAGAAATCCTCTTTTGCCATTTAGACTTATTTATCCTCTATCTAGTATCTTTCCTTTTGAATCTCAAAGGACCTTTTATTAACTAGCTTAATAAATGTGCAGCCTTGTCTGATGGGTCTATCAGTGCTTCCTCAGACAGCTTTTCCTTGTTTAAGTGGAAGGATTGGGGTTGAAATGACACAGTGAGGCATTGTTAGAGATGCTGTGTCAGTGATGTGGTTTGTGTGACCATTTCCACGTGGCAGTGTCAGGAAGGCTGACGATCTTGATAGATGCAGGCTGGGCAGTCCGAGGAAATGCAGTGGACAAGAGTAGAAGAGGGAAATGTTGGAGCAGGAGAAGCTAGGTGTATATGTGCATAGGTCATTGAAGAGGGCAGGGGATACTGAGAGGGGCTGGAAAAGAGATCCATATATGGGTGCAGTACATTGAACTGTATAGAGCACTGGAATGTTTCCAGGGATGAGAAATTTCAGCTCCAGAATTAGATTCAAAAAGCTGGGGCTAGAATTCAGATGCATTTTAAGGATGAACACCATAACCACTGCCTTCAATTTAAATAAGGGCAATTATAATGGTGTGAGGTAGGGGGTTTCGAAAGTCCACCTGGTACACAAACTGAGAGACGGGTCTAGAGATGAACAGAGGAAGATATTCACCTAAATTATCTAAAATGCTCAGCAGGAGTTTATCTCAATCGACAAAAGGGATTCCATATGATGCACCATCAATAACTCTCGGAGACGGGAGGTGAACGATAGGCTTTTATTAACAGCAAAAGGGAGCACGACATCTCGGAGACTGAGGGGGGAGCAGTGCCCCAATCGCCTTTATACAGGGGTGTGTGGGAGGAGCCACAGGAGCAGTCAGCAGAGGGGCGTGTCCAGACGGGTATATGTAGTCCACCACACCATGAGGAAGAGGCACAATTAAGAAAGGAGGTCAACTTTAAATTGTCTTTAGACTGTGCACACCTTCCTGCTTACATCAACGGAGCTGAGTCAAGAGTATTGAGAGGTCCAGACTCCTAGGAGTGAGCCTGCCTTGATCCATGGGCAAGAAAGCAATCGTACCTCTACGTCCTCAGGAGGCTGAAAGAAACCTGGCATATGCCCTTTCACCCTCACCAATTTTTATCAATTCAGATGTACCACAGCTTGGTACAGCAACTACTCTGTCTGAGGCCACAAGAAACTGCACAGAGTTATGAGCACACCACAGAAACTAGCCTCCCATCCATGGAGTCTGTTTGTACTTCTTGCTGCCTCAGTAAAGCAGCCAACATAATCAAAGACCCCTCCCAGCCCAGACATTCTCGCTCAAGGACATCTTATATCCTGCTGGTATAAGACTATCGAATGGTTCCCTAGTACGATAATATGGATATATGGGCCCATTCGTCATAACTCTCTTAGGCTGGACTTCATAACAGCTGAAGGACTCACTCCCTTGTTCAAAAAAAGAGAAAGGCAGAAGGCAGGGAACAATAAGCCAGTTAGTTTAGCATCTACTATTAGAACCATAGAACACTACAGCACAGAAAACAGGCCATTTGGCCCTTCTAGTCTGTGCCAAAACTTTGGCAAGAAGCTGAGTCAATAATCAAAGAGGAAATTATAAGTCATCTCGGAAAATTGAATATAATCAAACATAGTCAACGTGGTGATATAAGAAATATATATGATTGTGTTTGATGTACTTCCTGGAAGGTTGATAAGAGGGGAATCTGTAGATGTAATGTATTTAGATTTCCAAAATAAAATGGTCAAAGTGCCAGAAAGAGGCTGACACATACATTAAGAGCCTAGTGTATTGGAGAAAATACATGAACATGGATTGAGCCCTGGCTGACACATTGGTTTGGAAGAAAGGTTTGGAATAAATGTGTCCTTTTCAGGATGGAGGAATGTGAAGCACCCCTCTTGGGCCTTTATTAGTGACCTGGAGGAGGGAATGAAATGTAAGGTTTCTAACTTCGCTGATGATACAAAGTAGGTGAAAGGGATGTAATGAGGATATTGTGGTTGTGCAGCAGCATATAAATAGATTGAGTGACTGTATACAAAGTTGGCAGATGGAGTTTAATGTAGGGAAGTGTGAGATCATACCCTTTGGTAAGAGCAATCGATAAGTGGCTCATTAACTAAATGGGGCGAGATTACAAATAAGTGACACTCAGAAGGATATATGTGTTTCAGTGCACGACTCACAAAATGTTAGCAGGCAGGTCAAACGGGTAGTTAAGATGGCAAACATTATTTTGGCCTTTTATTGTGAAGGGATTGGAATTTTAGAAGATGGAAGTTTAATTACAGTTATACAGGGTATTGGTGAGGCCACACATGGAATACATCGTATTTTTGGGCCGCATACTTAAAATAAGATTTTAGGGAGATTCACTAGACTAAATCCTGAGATGAGGGGGTTGTCCTATCAAGAGAGGTTTGACAGTTTGGGTCTGTATTCCTTGGAGTTTAGAAGAATGAGGGGTGATTTTATTAAACACATAAGGTGGCTTGGCAGGGTAAATATTGAGATGTTTTCACTAGTGGGACAGTCTCGAACAAAGGTACATAGCTACAAAATAAGAGGCTGGTCATTCAGAAATATCGAATGTCAGAGAGTGGGAATTCCCTGTCCTGTCCAGTAGTGGAGATTGGATCATTAGAAGTGTTTAAAGTGAGCTGGATAAATATCTGATAGATCAAGGAGTAGAGGGCCATGGAGAGATGGTACAGAAATGGACCTGAGACTAGCGTAGCTCAGTCATGATCCTAATGAATGGTGGAGCTCGGTGGCCTACTCCTGCTCCTGTTCTCTTGTGTGTTCTTGTGATGGATCTCCTTGGAGTGAGGGAGGTTGAGGGAAGGGGCAGGTGTATGAAGAGCTGCTCCTGTTAGTGGATCATTCAACAAACTGGATGCTCAGAATCACAGCATGTTAAAGAGCTATGTGTGTACATCTGTGAGGACATCGGTGTAAAGTGAATGGTCAGTGCATGTGTATGGGGGTTGTGAGTGTATGTGTGTGAGCGTGTGTGTGTGTATTGTGGTGAACTACATATACCTGTCTGGACATGCCCCCTCCCCCCGCTGACTGCTCCTGTGGCTCCTCCCACAGACCCCGGTATAAAGGCGATTGGAGACACAGACCCTTCCTCAGTCTCCAGGATGTTGTGTGGTGGTCACTTGCTGCTTGTGCTTTCTTCCAGCCAGTAAAAGCCGACCTTAACCCACGTCTCAGAGTTATTGATGGTGCATCATGTATGTGTCTAAGTGTGCGTAGGCCTTTGAGAGAGCGAGTGTTAGTGTATGTGTGTGAGTGTGTGTGTGTCTGTATGAGTGTAGATGTGTACATAAGTGTGTGAGTGTGTGTGTGTGTGTGTGTGTGTGTGTGTGTATGTGTCTGGGTGTATAGGCCTTTGTGTGAGAGAGTGTTTGTGTATGTGTATGAGTGTGTGTGTGTTTGTGTATGTGTGTGTGTGTATAGGCCTTTGTGAGAGAGAGTGTGTGTATGTGTGTGAGTGTGTGTGCATATGTGTCTGAGTGTGTCGAGGCCTTTGTGAGAGAGAGTGTTTGTGTATGTGTGTGTGTGTATAGGCCTTTGTGAGAGAGAGTGTTTATGTATGTGTGTGTGTGTATAGGCCTTTGTGAGAGAGAGTGTTTATGTATGTGTATGAGTGTGTGTGTGTTTGTGTATGTGTGTGTGTGTATAGGCCTTTGTGAGAGAGAGTGTTTGTGTGTGAGTGTGTGTGTCTCTGTGTGGATGTGTCTGAGTGTGTATAGGTCTTTGTGAGAGAGAGTGTTTGTGTATGTGTGTGAGTGTGTGTGTCTCTGTGTGGATGTGTCTGAGTGTGTATAGGTCTTTGTGAGAGAGAGTATTTGTTGGAATACAATCTGGCAGCTCACAGTTGGAAGTGTTTTGATGTTGTATCTCCACCTGAACTATGAGTCCTGGTTCTTTCCATAAACCATCAATATTTATAATCCGTGCAGTCCGAGTCTGACAACAGGTGCAACTTTCTGCCTGTTCCTTCCGTGTGAAAGTTAATGTTTTTGAACTTGAGGCCACTGTAGTTCAAGGAGCTGAAATCCAACCCCAATGGCACTGAACTGCTTCAGTCAGCAATCAGTTCCAAGGTCTCAGGCTAGAAGGTTCCAATCCCCAGTCTGGATATCTTTCAACTTACTGCACTGCTGGCTGCTTAACGAGCAAACATGAACTACGTCGTTTTACAGAAGATTATGTTCCCCACATGTTAGTAACAGCAGACTCTCAATGTACATTAAACACCTTTAGCTAAAATAACCTCCCCTTGTAATATCTGATATCCGTGAGTGTGATGTAGTCAAGTGGAGCAGCTGGTAGAATCACTTCCTCACAGCGCCAGAGATCCGAGTTCAATTCTGCCATTAGGTAACATCCAAAACAAAAAGCTGGAAGAACTCAGTAGGTCAGGCAGCATCTATGGAGGGAAATGGACAGGTAACATTTCGGGTCGATGCTCTCTGTGTGGTTTATACGTGCCCCGTGATTGTGCGACTTTCCTCTGGGTGCTCTGAATCCCCCCCACATCCCAAAGACGTGAGGGTTGGGAGCTTAAATGGTCAATGTAAATTCTTCCTAATGTAAGTAGCAGAATCTGAGAGAGTTGATGCAGGGGGATAGATTACAGGGAAAGTTAATTCCGTGATCCAGCATGGATGATGAGCTGAATAATCTCCATGTTGAAAAAAGTATTTTTTGGACTGAAGAATAATTGCAATACACGAAACACAACAGCCGGTTTACAAACAGCAGACTCCCAATGGTTCAGAACTGATGAGTGCAAGATCAACATTGCCCAGGGTGTGGAGGGGAACAGAGAGATCCTACTCCTCTCTCTGAGAGAGCAGATGGGCCTTGGTGTATCACCTCAGTGTAATATACTGTGATGGCTACAGGACTGCAACACAAACCTACCCACAAGGGGTTATTAAACAAAACGAGAATGCATGATTTTGGGAGTCATATTTCTCCATGTATTGTAGGTGAGGACAGATCGGGAATAAACAGTGTTGTTTTTGTTGGAAGCTCTGATTGGGGGGTGGGATGAAACTGGTTCTGGGTCCCCAAATCTTCGCAGTCTGCTGAATATCAACAATTTGAATGGGAGAACCAACTATCATATATCCTAGTTTTCCGATGAAGCAAGGATGGGCAGCAGGGTGTGCTGTTGGATGGTTGTGGAGAGGCTTTGGCTGATAGACAGGCTATGTGAATAGGCAAGGTCATGGCAGATAGAATAAATGAAAAGTCATCCATTTCTGCATTGTGACAAGGGATGAAAGGCATTGCTCTTCAGGCACCTGGCAGTCCTGACAGGGTCAGAGTCCAAGTGTAGAGACCCCTTTCTAAAAGGATATAGCTGAGACAGTACCCAGCCTACTGTCCCCAAGTCCAGGCTCCCAGTTGGTGTGGATGGATTTGCGAGGAAAGGGGGAGCAATGGTTTTGAGTTTTGGAACTGGGAATTATCCTATGAGGAGTGATGAGCAGACTGGGTCTACAGCATATAGACGAATGAGAGTTGATCCCAATGAAACGTATGATGGTTTTACAAGGCTTAACAAGGAGGATGCAAACATTCTGTTTCCCCTGGCTGTGGTTTCTGCAATGGGGAAGGGGCCAGCCATTCAAGACAGCGAGGACAAGGTCTCACATGGAGACACAAGAGATTGCTAATGCAGGGATTGCTGAAGCAATGAGTCCTGATGCAGGGTTTAGACCGGAAACATTGACAATTCCTTTCCTCCCACAAATACTGCTCGACCCACTGAGTCCCCCGAGCAACGTGTTTGTGGATCCCATGTAACAGGCTGGAGGGTTAGATGACAATGGGGTCCAGAGTGAGCCGGCCAATCGGATCCAAAATTAGCTTGCTGGCAGGAGTCGGTGGGTGGTGGTGGATGGTTGTTTCCCAGCCTGTGACCAGTGGAGTACTGCAGGGATCAGGGCTGATCCTTGTCGTACGTATTAATGATTTGGATGCTGGTGGCATGGTTAGTAAGCTAGTGGGAGACACCAAAATTATTGGCCCAGGTGATTGCGGACAGCGAAGATGATTATCTAAGATTACAATATGGTCTAGATTAACCAGAAAACTGGGCAGAGGAACGGCAGACAGGATTTTACTTGGAGTAGTGCGAAATAATGCCTTTTGTAAAGTTAAAACAGGGTTCGACTTACGCAATAAAAGATAGGACCCTAGAGAGTGTTGTAGGACAGAGAAACCTAGGAATATAGGAATATAATTCCCTAAAAGTGGCACTGTAGGTGGACTGAGTGGTGAAAATGTTGACTGGTGTGCTTGCCTTAACTAGATATGGCTTTGAGTGCGAGATGGTGAGTTCTGGTCGGCATGCTATTGGGAGGCTGTGATTAAGCGATAGAGAGTGCAGGAAAGGTTCACAGACATGAAGAGGACAGTTTAAGTTATGAGGAGGGACTAGGTAGGCTGGTACTGTTTTCCCTGGAGTGAAGGATGCTGAAATGTATAAAATAATGTGGGGCATAGATGAGGTTGGTGGTCATAGTCCTTCCCCCAGGGCAGGGAGTTGAAAACTAGAGGCTATCTGCTTTAGATGAGAGAGTAAAAGATTTAAAAGGGACAGCTTTTTCACACTGAGAGTGGTGGGTATATGAATGAAGATGCTAAAGGAAGTAGCAGAGGCAGGTACAATGGATAGGAAAGGGTCAGATGGAGAGGAGACAAACACAGACAATTGGGACCAGCTGAGATGGAACTGCAGGCTCTTCCGACTGTGGGGCATTCTCTCGGATCAGTAGTGCAGCGCAGTCACATTTCAGGGGGAAACTTGAACCCACAAACTTCTGACTAGAGGTGGAAGAGCAACTAGCTGAGGCTAGGTTGACAGGTGTGTGAGACTGAACAGGGCCCCTGCTCCAGGGTGTGAAGAGCTGGCTCCTGATCTACAGACCCCCACCCTTTCCAGCTGTTTTTGTTTCAGGTTTCTGCTAATTGAAGTTTCAATGCTTACTGGCTATTGTAATTCCACTAAAACATCCCTGAGAGGCTGGCTACCCCGTGAAGAGCTTGCCACCTCGGTTTTCAGAATTCATTTCTCCAACGACTGGTCCAGCTGTGCTGTCGAGTATGTGTTTGACACTCTGTAGACAGAGCTGCACTCGGCTGCAGGTTTGGTCATCTCTGTGTGTTAAATAGCTCAGGCAACGAGACGGAGTCAGAACACAGCCCTCAACAGCGAAAGAAGGTGCACCATCCAGGAGCTTAGTAAATCGGTTTATTGTTGTCACATGTACCAAGGTACATTGAGACAGCAGGCAGAGAAACAATAACAGAATACAGCTGCAAAGTACAGTGCAGGCAGATCAAAAGGTGCAAACCATAAAGAGGGTGATTGTGAGGTCAAGAGTCCATCGAATTTGGACTGCGTCCAATCATTGAACAGGAACACGAGAAGAAGAGGCACCTTTGCACCGGTCTGTAATTGATTGAAAAGGCGGCGTATCGTGACAGCTTTTGGAGTTTGAACTGCACCCTATCAGTGAACGAGATTCATTAGAAAAGGCAAATAAAAATAAGCTGGGGGAAGCAGAGCGGCCATTATGCCAGCGTGAGTGGCTATGACTCATCAGATCGGGCCTGAGTGAGAAGTAACAGGTAGGTTTCTTCATCTTCTTTATTCTTCATCTGTTAGGACATAGTTAGTGCAGTGAGAGTGGCTCCAGGGGCTGTGTTGGGTTCTTTGTGTGAGATGTGGGAATTCTAGGCCTTCAGCCTCCCAGGTAGCCACACCTGCACCAGGTGTACCAAGCTGCGGCTTCTCAGAGAATGCATTTAGGAAATGGAGATGCAGCTTGATGACCTTAGGCTCAGGCAGGAGACTAGGAGGTGATGGACAGGTGCTACTGAGATGTAGTCATCCCTAGGTTCCAGGAGACAGGTAATTGAGTGACAATCAGGAGAAGAAAGGGAAACGGTACACCTGTGTCTGGTCCCCTCAGTACTAAGTATACTGTTTTGGATACTTTTGGGCAGAGCGACATTCCAAACGGGGGTGAGCAACCAGATGTCTTGGTACATATCAGCACCAATGGCATAGGTAGGAAAAGGGAGGAGGTACTGAAAAGAGAGATTAGCGAGCTAGGTAGAAAGCTGAAAAGCAGTAGCTCCAGGGTAACAAATCTTTGGACTGCTGCTGGTGCCGTGTGCCAATGGGAGTAGGAATAAGATATTTTGGCAGATGAAACGTGGCTGAGAAACTGGTATGGGGGAGGGTGGGTTTCAGATTTCTGCATCACTGGGATCTCTTCTAGGGAAGATCTGACCTGTACAAAAGGGATGGATTACACCAGAACAGAGGAGAACCAATATGGTTGTGGGCAGGTTCGGGAGGGTTTAAACTAATTTGACAGGGGATGGGAACTGGAGTGATAGTGCTGAGGATGGGGTACAAAAAGAGGCAGTGTGTAGTGAGACTGCTAGTAAGGAGAGGCTGATGATAGGGCAAAATTTTAGTCATCAGGATGAGTTGCAATGTAAAAGGGCGACGAAATCAGAGCTTTGACGATTCCTTGGAGAACACTGAGAATCCATGGTGCTTTGAAAAGCTGCCCAGTTGTTCGGTAAAGTGCAGAGACCAGAAGATCCACAGTTATTCAGCTTCAGGTCCTGAATATCTTTATTCTTTCTCTATTTAAGCTAAATTACAACTACAGTTCAATTGGCCGTGGCTAGATCTGGAATATTTTTGTGACTGTGGGAGAGAGTAATTGAAGGGAAAAGATTAAACCCAAGGTCACCCATACCAGCGAGCGTGGAGGACAATAAACATCGACTGCTGAGTGAGTAGAGGACAGATTTTAATTGTGTGTGTGAATTTGCACAAGCACAGATGCACGTACAGCGCACATACACATAAACATGCATTTTCTGCACATATACAATATACACAATCAGACCACACTAATTTATACAAACATACCACAAACACCAAGAAAGTGCACCAGTGCTTCTACATCCTCAGGAGGCTAAAGTGTGGCCCCTTTGGTCCTCACCAATTTTAATCGATAGAAAGATAGCTATCTGGATGCAACTGCTCTCCTTGAAACGCAGCCTCCCCGTCATGGACTCTGTCTAAACTCACTGCTGCCTCAGTATAGCAGCCAACATAATCACTGCTCTACTCTCTCTACACCCATAAATTTGCTGATGACAACTACTGTAGGCAGAATTTCAGGTGGTGATGAGGGGGCGTACAGGAGCAAGATAGATCAGCTGGTTGAGTGGTGTCGCAGCAACAATCTTACACTCAGTGTCAGTAAGACCAAAGAATTGACTATGGACTTCATAAAGAGGATATGGAGGGAACACACAGTGTTCCTTGAGGGATTAGGAGTGGAAAATGTGAGCAGTTTGAAGTTCATTATTTAGTTATTTACTTATCGACATGGAGTGTGGATAGGCCCTTCTGGTCCTTCAAGCCGTGTCACACAGTAACAGCTGATTTAATTCTAGCCTAATCATGGGGCAATTTGCATGGCCAGTTAACCTACCAACTGGCAGGAAACCGGAGCACCCAGAGGAAACCCAAGCAGTCATGGGGAGAATGTACAAACTCCTTTCCTGGGTGTCAACATCTCTGAGGATCTATCCTGGGCACAACATATCGATGCAGCTACAAAGAAGTGGGACAGCAGCTACACTTTATTAGGAGTTTGAGGGTATTTGATATGTCAATAAAGACACTCACAAATTTCTACAGATGTACTGTGGTGAACATTCTAGCTGGCTGCATCACCCGCTGGTGTGGGGTGGCTACTGCACAGGATTGGAATAAGCTGCAGAGTATGGCTCCATCATGGGCACCAGCCTCCAGGATATCCTCAAGGAATGATGCCTTGTTAACCATTGTTCAGGTCCTCCCATCACCCTGTTCTCATTGCCACCATCACAGTTTCCTTTCACTGTTGTTATATATTGCTACATACTGCTGCCACAAAGACAAGTTTCATGACATTTGCCAGTGATATTGAACCTGATTCTGCCTCAAAATGGGTCGAGGGGTTACAGATCAATGATTGAGGAAGAGACCAATTGTAAGGAACGACTAAACCAAAGAAAAGTCAGATTAGTGTGGAGTTAGAAAGGCAAAATTAAAATCAAAAATCTGCAGACGTGAAATCTGAAATAAAAACAGAAAATGCTGGAAACCCTGAACAAGTCAGGTGGTATTTGCAAAGGGAGGAACAGATAACACTTCTGTCTGTAACCAGAACAGTTCTGACAATTACATTTGAAACATTGACTGTTTCTTCTTCCTCCGATACTGTCAGAGCTGCTCAGGGTTAACATCGTTTTCTGTTTTTATATGGGGGAGACTAAACACTGATCTGTTGAGTCTGCACTCGCACACCTGCTGAGTCCTGTACTTCATGTGCAAACCTGAGTGTTCTTTGATCTTCTTGCAACTTCTCCTACAAATGAAATCCCTTATCCTTTCCTCTGCTACTCTGGCCATTCCCTGTTCCATCTTTGACTGTCAAGGAGAAAGTATAGGAGCTGAAAGCACAGATGACCAGATGCAAGAACTGATCCTTCCCCACTGCCATCGGACTTCTGACCCCGTCACCCCTTTCACAGCCGTACCCCGCGATGCTGACACAGTCATGAACCTCTTCCACTCACGTCAGTGTAACATTTCTATTTGTGCTCCATCAGTCTTCTCTATTCCTTAACTTTTGCACTTGTTGCTGTGTTTATTGTTAGATTTATGTCCACTGTTCACTCTGTGAGCTTCGCACGGCAAGGAATTTCATGCACGACGATAAAATAATCCGAATCTCCTTTCAGATTTTAAACTGCATTGGCACAGTAATGGTCAGTTATAAGCTACGAAGCAGATTTTTGTCATAATATTTCCTGAACTGTGATAATGTGACCTTGCTAACTTTCCTGACCATCAGCTTGTAATGATGCAGGTACCTTCACCTGTGGTGCTGTGACTAGCTGCTGTGTTGAATGTAAGTGGACAGTCTCTTTGAAGCTGGTTATCTTACATCACTTTGTTTTGATAAGGCAGATTATTTGTTTAAATTGGCAGTATTTTCACTGTTGAAATCAAAGTCAGTGTGTGCTGCAGGACAGAATGTGCTTTTTTGCAACGCAGAAAATGCTCTTTGTATGCCTGCATGAATTGATAGAGATATCCTTTCTGCGATTGCTATCAGGGTCACTTGGCTGGCTCACTCTCAGCACAGCTGCCGTCTTCTTTCTTCAGTTCTCTGTTTGAAAACATCTGTATTCCCATAAATCAACTGCCAGAGTTCACTAACCCAAATAAAGCACATTCTGTTCATGTCAGCACCATGAGGTATTCCAAATGCCTAGAGAGATAGGCTCACAGCAGACCCGAGTCCAGATCTCGCTGCTCCCGTGGCGGAATGGTGATAATGTTTCGGAGCAACGTAAGTGGAGGGTAAAGGTATACTACCGTTGGAAACAGGAGAGTGTTGCTAAAGGCTACTCACCATCCCCACCAGATACTCTGATACAAGAGCCAGTCAGCCTAGCCTGTGGTGACTCTCCTCCTGACATCATGAGGCAAAGTAAGGAGTGTGAGGGATGGCACTCCACCTGACTACGTGACTTTGGAGGCAATGACCCTGCAGAAGGCATGTTTGTAGATAAGCAGCCTGTTTGATTGCCCACCCCCCCATCTTCTACCCAAAACACCCATCCGCTCCTCCACTGACAGACAGTGGCTGCAGCGTGCACTGTCTCCAAAACATATTCCAACAGGACCTCCCAACCCGGTGGCCCCTGTCACCAAGAAGGACCAGGGAGGGTGAGAAGCACTTCCAAGTCACACACTAGCCTGACGTGTCTTTCTCATTCTTCATTCTCTGGAGAAATTTCTTGGAACGCCTGCCTCAACAGCACCATGTAGAAACCTTTATCAGAGGGGCTGCAGCTCACCACAAACCTCAAGGGCAAATAGGGATGGGTAATTAATGGTGGCCTTGCCAGTGACACACAGGTTCCAAATGGGAGTAAGAAAATATCCTCAGGTGCTTCTTGTGTCTACAAGCATCATCCTGGAAGATTCCTCAGCGCCTCGAACACAAAGATCCCAAATGACCCCAACTCAAATTCAGATGAGTTGCATTTTGGGCAGGCACATGCGAGTAGATCTTTTACAGTGAATAGGGAGCATTGAAGAACAGGAACGGAGGAGTACGAGAATCTCCTTCCCTGCAAGTAGACAAGGTAGTGAAGAAAGCTTTTCTCTTTCATTTCCTGCCTGGTCTGTATCAGTCAGGGAACTGTGTATAGCACTGGGATGTTGTTTTGCAGTTGTACGAGACGTGGGCGAGTCCGTATTTGCGATACTGTGTTCAGTTTTGGCCATCCCGCTATTGCAATGATGCCATTAAGCACCAGGCCATAACGATGAGGGCATCACTCATGGTTGGGGGCTTAATCTCCAAGAATACATATTGTGTTGAAAAGACAGGCAGGTAGGCAGAAGGGGTGTTGGTAAAATATAAAATTAATCATTAGAAAGAGGTGGTATAGAATCAGAAAATGTAGAATGCTTATGGGTAGAGTTAAGAAATTGCATGGGTAAAATGACCCTGAAGGGAGTTATGTACAGGCCTCCAAACAGTAGCCAGGATGTGGGCTACAAATTACAGTGTGAGATAGAAAAGGCACGTCAAAAGGGCAATGCTACGATAGTCATGGGGGAGTTCAAATGCAGATAGATTGGGAAAATCAGGTAGGTTGGATCCCAAGAGAGAGAACTTGTAGAATGTCTACAAGATGGCTTTTTGGAGCAGCTTGTGCTTGAGCCCACGAGGGAAACAGTTATTCTGGTTTGGGTGTTGTGTAATGAACTGTATTTGATTAGGGAGCTGAAAGAAAAGGAACGCCTAGGAGGCAGTGATCAAAATAAGATAAAATTCACCCAGCAACTTGAGAGGGAGACGCTAAAGTATCACAATGGAGTAAAGGGAATTACAGAGGCAAGAGAGAGCAGCTGACCAAAATTGATTGGAAGGGGACATGAGCAAAGATGATAGCAGAGCACCAATGGCTGGAGTTTCTCAGAGTAATTGGGAAGGTGCACGATAGATACATCCCAAAAAGAGGCAGAGGTATTCTACAGGAAGGATGGTGTAACCATGTCTGACAAGGGAGGTCAAAGCCAACATAAAAGCAAAAAACAAAGGCGTATAATACAGCAAAAATTTGTGGGAAGTTAGAGGATTGGAAAACTTTAAAAAACCAACAGAAAGCAACTAAAAAGTCATGGGGGGAGGTGGGGTAAGGTTGAAATATGAAGGTAAGCTAGCCAATAATATAAAAGAAGATATCTAGGGTTGTTTCAGATACTTAAAGAGTAAAACAGAGGCAAGAGTAGATATTGGATCACTGGAAAGTGATGCTGAAGAGATAGTAATGGGGAAACAAGGAAATAGTGGATAAATGAATAAGGATTTTGCATTAGTGTCACTGTGGAAGACACTACCAGTATGCTGGAAGTTCTAGAGTATCAGGGGGCAGAAGTGAGGGCAGTTACTATTACCAAGGAGAAGGTAGATCAGTTATTGGACCAAATGGACTAACCCCTGGGTTCAGAAGGGGTAGCTGAAGAAATTGTGAGGCATTTGTAATGATCTTTCAAGAATAAATAGATTGTGGCATAGTTCCAGAGGACTGGAAAATTGCAAATGTCACTCCACTCTTCAAGAAGGGAAGAAGGCAGAAGAAAGGAAATTATAGACCAGTTAGCTTGACCTCTGGATGGAAAGATGTTGGAGTTGATAGTTAAGGATGTGGTTTTGGGGGTACTTGGAGGCAAACGATAAAATAGGCCAAAGTCTGCATGGTTTCCTTAAGGGAAGATCATGACTAATAGTGTTCGGCAGGGGTCAGTGTTGGGACTAGCTCTTTTTACGTTGTATGTCAGTGTTTTGGATGACAGAATTGATAGCTTTGTGGCCAAGCTTGCAGAGGATATGAAGATGGTGGGTGGAGGCAGGTGGTGTTGAAGAAGCAGGGAAGCTACAGGAGAACTTAGACAGATTAGGAGAATTGGCAAAGAGGTGGCAGATGGAATACAGTGTCGGAAGGTGTGAGGTCATGCACTTTGGTAGGAGGAATAAAAGCATAGACTATTTCCTAAACAGGGAGAAAATTCAAAAATCTGAAGTGCCAAGGAACTTGGGGTTCATTGTACCGAATTTCCTAAAGGTTAACTTTCAGGTAGAGTCAGTGGTAAGAAAGGCATTCATGTCGAGAGGACTAGAATATAAAAAGGATGTAATGCTGAGCCTTTATAAGGTATTGGTCAGAACTTATTTGGAGTATTGTGAGCAGTTTTGGGCCCCTTATCTAAGAAAGGATATGCGGACATTGGAGAGGGTTCAGAGGATGTTCACGAGAATGATTCTGGGAATGAAAAGCTTATCATATGAGGAGTAACTGACAGCTCTGGGCTTTTACTCACAGAATGAGGAGGGATCTCATTCAAAAACACCACAGCTGCCAAATTCTAACCATGCTACAAGATCATGTTTATCTACCTTATTCCGTTTACTGTGTGCATTCAAATATAACACCTTCAGTCCTGTATTCATCTGCCTTTATGATTTTGTCCCCCTTTTACATTCCAGCTTATTCTGATTGCAATTTTCCTGATCTGTCCGTCCTTCCTGACAGTCTCACTACACACTGCCTCAGCTTATAAACCAACAGCCCTGTCGTCAGCCCCATCACTCCAGTTCCCACCCCACTGCCAAATTAGTTTAAACCCTCCCCAACAGCTCTTGCAAACCTCCCCGCAAGGATATCAGAACCCGTCACTTTTGTATAGGTCATACTTTCACCAGTAGAGATCCCAATGAGACAGAAATCTGAAACCCTGTCCCTTGCACCAGTTTCTCAGCCATGCATTCATCTCCCAAATCATTCTATTCTTACCCTCAGTAGTACGTAGCACAGGCAGCAATCCAGAGACTGCTACCCTGGAGGTCCTGCTTTTCAGCTTTCTACCTAGCTCCCTAAGTTCTCCCTTCAGGACTCCTTGCTTTTCCTACCCATGTCATTGGTGCCAAGATGTGGATGCTCACCCTTCCCCTGTAGAATGTCATGGATCCGATCCGAGTGTCCCTGACCCTGGCATCTGGGAGGCAACATACCACCCAGTTATCTTCATCGTATCCACAGAATCTCGTGTCTACTCCTCTAACTATGGAATTCCCCCATCACTACTGCAGTCCTCCTCTTCCTCCCATCTTCCATTCTGAGCCACAGCACCAGACTCTTGTGCCAGAGACTCAGTTGCTGCCCCACCCCCGGTTGTCCCCCTCAACAGTATCAAAAACAGTATACTTATTATTGAGGGAAATGACCGCAGGGGTGCCCATTTCCTTTTCCTTTCCTGAAAATCACCTCCTGCAATTTAATGATGACCACCTTCCTGTAGCTCCTATCTATCACCTCCTCATTTCCCATGTAAGTCCAGTTTCTAAACTCACTCTCTGAAGAATGGTCGCTTGGCGCAATTAATGCAGTTATGGTTATCTGGGAGGCTGGAGGTCTCCCAGAATTCCAATATTCCACACAAAGAACACAACGCAGCCCCAGGAGCCATTCTCAGTTCTCTAACTACGTACTAACAGATGAAGAATGAAGAGGAAAGAAGAAACTCACTAGATACTTACCTCACCCAAGCATGTTCTCGCCAAAGCCTCTCCACTCTAACCCTGGCTGCTTGGCTTGTTCCTGTGTTACCTTTATTTGCCCTTGCTAATGAATCATGACAATGCCACCGAAAAATCCAAAATCCCACGAGAGCTCCTTTCTTTTTAATTCGCTCTCTCCCAAACCCATACGAGGAAATTTGCCTCCACAAATTTGACTGGGAAATCACCATCAAAAACAATGCAACATCTCTTCTCATCAAACTAGTACAACAGCATCTCACATTGGACAGTGTGTTATCTTCTTCTCAAAATGCCAGATTGATAAATCCCTGATATTGAGCCGGTCTGAAATCTCCCTCTCAGAATCAGCCCAGTACCTCTGAATGAATCTCATGCTTTCCTCTCGTGAACCAATCTGATACCTCCCTCCCAAACAAACAGTTTAATATCTTTTTCAGAATGGACTCGTCCAATGTTTCCATCTCGCTGGTGATCTGATATCTGCTTCTTATTAAACCACTATAATACCTGCTCCTCTTTAAACAAGGCCACAGGGCTACAAAATAAGGGGCTGCTGACTTACCAGAGGTGCATTGAATTATTTTTTTCTCTCAAACAGCAATGAAGGTCTAGAATTCTCTGCCCCAGTCTGCTGCATCATTAGGCATACTTAAGAAGGAGAGAGATAAATATTTGAAAGATCAAAGACTGACGGCAACAGGGAACTGCCACAGAAGAGGATTCGAGGTTAATGCAGATCAGTCATGAGCATAGTGAGTGGTGAGGTAGGTTTGAGGATAGTGACTAGTGAGGTAGGTTTGAGCATAGTGAGTGGTGAGGTAGGTTTGAGCATAGTGAGTGGTGAGGTAGGTTTGAGCATAGTGAGTGGTGAGGTAGGTTTGAGCATAGTGAGTGGTGAGGTAGGTTTGAGCATAGTGAGTGGTGAGGTAGGTTTGAGCATAGTGAGTGGTGAGGTAGGTTTGAGCATAGTGAGTGGTGAGGTAGGTTTGAGCATAGTGAGTGGTGAGGTAGGTTTGAGCATAGTGAGTGGTGAGGTAGGTTTGAGCATAGTGAGTGGTGAGGTAGGATTGAGCATAGTGAGTGGTGAGGTAGGTTTGAGCATAGTGAGTGGTGAGGTAGGTTTGAGCATAGTGAGTGGTGAGGTAGGTTTGAGCATAGTGAGTGGTGAGGTAGGTTTGAGCATAGTGAATGGTGAGGTAGGATTGAGCATAGTGAGTGGTGAGGTAGGATTGAGCATAGTGAGTGGTGAGGTAGGTTTGAGCATAGTGAGTGGTGAGGTAGGTTTGAGCATAGTGAGTGGTGAGGCAGGTTTGAGCATAGTGAGTGGTGAGGTAGGTTTGAGCATAGTGAGTGGTGAGGTAGGTTTGAGCATAGTGAGTGGTGAGGTAGGTTTGAGCATAGTGAGTGGTGAGGTAGGATTGAGCATAGTGAGTGGTGAGGTAGGTTTGAGCATAGTGAGTGGTGAGGTAGGATTGAGCATAGTGAGTGGTGAGGTAGGATTGAGCATAGTGAGTGGTGAGGTAGGATTGAGCATAGTGAGTGGTGAGGTAGGATTGAGTATAGTGAGCGGTGAGGTAGGTTTGAGCATAGTGAGTGGTGAGGTAGGTTTGAGCATAGTGAGTGGTGAGGTAGGTTTGAGCATAGTGAGCGGTGAGGTAGGTTTGAGCATAGTGAGTGGTGAGGTAGGTTTGAGTATAGTGAGCGGTGAGGTAGGTTTGAGCATAGTGAGTGGTGAGGTAGGATTGAGCATAGTGAGTGGTGAGGTAGGTTTGAGCATAGTGAGTGGTGAGGTAGGATTGAGCATAGTGAGTGGTGAGGTAGGATTGAGCATAGTGAGTGGTGAGGTAGGATTGAGTATAGTGAGCGGTGAGGTAGGTTTGAGCATAGTGAGTGGTGAGGTAGGTTTGAGCATAGTGAGTGGTGAGGTAGGTTTGAGCATAGTGAGCGGTGAGGTAGGTTTGAGCATAGTGAGTGGTGAGGTAGGTTTGAGTATAGTGAGCGGTGAGGTAGGTTTGAGCATAGTGAGTGGTGAGGTAGGATTGAGCATAGTGAGTGCTGAGGTAGGTTTGAGCATAGTGAGTGGTGAGGTAGGTTTGAGGATAGTGAGTAGTGAGGTAGGATTGAGCATAGTGACTGGTGAGGTAGGATTGAGCATAGTGAGTGGTGAGGTAGGTTTGAGCATAGTGAGTGGTGAGGTAGGTTTGAGCATAGTGAGTGGTGAGGTAGGATTGAGCATAGTGAGTGGTGAGGCAGGTTTGAGCATAGTGAGTGGTGAGGTAGGTTTGAGCATAGTGAGTGGTGAGGCAGGTTTGAGCATAGTGAGTGGTGAGGTAGGTTTGAGCATAGTGAGTGGTGAGGTAGGTTTGAGCATAGTGAGTGGTGAGGTAGGTTTGAGCATAGTGAGTGGTGAGGTAGGATTGAGCATAGTGAGTGGTGAGGTAGGTTTGAGCATAGTGAGTGGTGAGGTAGGTTTGAGCATAGTGACTGGTGAGGTAGGATTGAGCATAGTGAGTGGTGAGGTAGGTTTGAGCATAGTGAGTGGTGAGGTAGGTTTGAGCATAGTGACTGGTGAGGTAGGTTTGAGCATAGTGAGTGGTGAGGTAGGTTTGAGGATAGTGAGTGGTGAGGCAGGTTTGAGCATAGTGACTGGTGAGGTAGGTTTGAGCATAGTGAGTGGTGAGGTAGGTTTGAGCATAGTGAGTGGTGAGGTAGGATTGAGGATAGTGAGTGGTGAGGTAGGTTTGAGCATAGTGACTGGTGAGGTAGGTTTGAGCATAGTGAGTGGTGAGGTAGGTTTGAGCATAGTGAGTGGTGAGGTAGGATTGAGGATAGTGAGTGGTGAGGCAGGTTTGAGCATAGTGACTGGTGAGGTAGGTTTGAGCATAGTGAGTGGTGAGGTAGGTTTGAGCATAGTGAGTGGTGAGGTAGGATTGAGGATAGTGAGTGGTGAGGTAGGTTTGAGCATAGTGACTGGTGAGGTAGGTTTGAGCATAGTGAGTGGTGAGGTAGGTTTGAGCATAGTGACTGGTGAGGTAGGTTTGAGCATAGTGAGTGGTGAGGTAGGTTTGAGCATTGTGAGTGGTGAGGTAGGTTTGAGCATAGTGAGTGGTGAGGTAGGATTGAGCATAGTGAGTGGTGAGGTAGGTTTGAGCATAGTGAGTGGTGAGGTAGGATTGAGCATAGTGAGTGGTGAGGTAGGTTTGAGCATAGTGAGTGGTGAGGTAGGTTTGAGCATAGTGACTGGTGAGGTAGGTTTGAGCATAGTGAGTGGTGAGGCAGGTTTGAGCATAGTGAGTGGTGAGGTAGGTTTGAGCATAGTGAGTGGTGAGGTAGGATTGAGCATAGTGAGTGGTGAGGTAGGATTGAGCATAGTGAGTGGTGAGGTAGGATTGAGCATAGTGAGTGATGAGGTAGGATTGAGCATAGTGAGTGGTGAGGCAGGATTGAGCATAGTGAGTGGTGAGGTAGGTTTGAGCATAGTGACTGGTGAGGTAGGTTTGAGCATAGTGAGTGGTGAGGCAGGTTTGAGCATAGTGAGTGGTGAGGTAGGTTTGAGCATAGTGAGTGGTGAGGTAGGATTGAGCATAGTGAGTGGTGAGGCAGGATTGAGCATAGTGAGCGGTGAGGTAGGATTGAGCATAGTGAGTGGTGAGGCAGGTTTGAGCATAGTGAGTGGTGAGGTAGGTTTGAGCATAGTGAGTGGTGAGGCAGGATTGAGCATAGTGAGTGGTGAGGTAGGTTTGAGCATAGTGAGTGGTGAGGTAGGTTTGAGCATAGTGAGTGGTGAGGTAGGTTTGAGCATAGTGAGTGGTGAGGTAGGTTTGAGCATAGTGAGTGGTGAGGTAGGATTGAGCATAGTGAGTGGTGAGGTAGGATTGAGCATAGTGAGTGGTGAGGTAGGATTGAGCATAGTGAGTGGTGAGGCAGGATTGAGCATAGTGAGCGGTGAGGTAGGATTGAGCATAGTGAGTGGTGAGGTAGGATTGAGGATAGTGACTGGTGAGGCAGGTTTGAGGATAGTGAGTGGTGAGGTAGGATTGAGCATAGTGAGTGGTGAGGTAGGATTGAGCATAGTGAGTGGTGAGGTAGGTTTGAGCATAGTGACTAGTGAGGTAGGATTGAGCATAGTGAGTGGTGAGGTAGGATTGAGCATAGTGAGTGGTGAGGTAGGATTGAGCATAGTGAGTGGTGAGGTAGGATTGAGCATAGTGAGTGGTGAGGTAGGTTTGAGCATAGTGAGTGGTGAGGTAGGATTGAGCATAGTGAGTGGTGAGGTAGGTTTGAGCATAGTGACTGGTGAGGCAGGATTGAGCATAGTGAGTGGTGAGGTAGGATTGAGCATAGTGAGTGGTGAGGTAGGTTTGAGCATAGTGAGTGGTGAGGTAGGATTGAGCATAGTGAGTGGTGAGGTAGGATTGAGCATAGTGAGTGGTGAGGTAGGATTGAGCATAGTGAGTGGTGAGGTAGGTTTGAGCATAGTGAGTGGTGAGGTAGGATTGAGCATAGTGAGTGGTGAGGTAGGTTTGAGCATAGTGACTGGTGAGGCAGGATTGAGCATAGTGAGTGGTGAGGTAGGTTTGAGCATAGTGAGTGGTGAGGTAGGTTTGAGCATAGTGAGTGGTGAGGTAGGATTGAGCATAGTGAGTGGTGAGGTAGGTTTGAGCATAGTGACTGGTGAGGTAGGTTTGAGCATAGTGAGTGGTGAGGTAGGTTTGAGCATAGTGAGTGGTGAGGTAGGTTTGAGCATAGTGAGTGGTGAGGTAGGTTTGAGCATAGTGAGTGGTGAGGTAGGTTTGAGGATAGTGAGTGGTGAGGTAGGTTTGAGGATAGTGAGTGGTGAGGTAGGTTTGAGCATAGTGAGTGGTGAGGTAGGTTTGAGCATAGTGAGTGGTGAGGTAGGATTGAGCATAGTGAGTGGTGAGGTAGGTTTGAGGATAGTGAGTGGTGAGGTAGGTTTGAGGATAGTGAGTGGTGAGGTAGGTTTGAGCATAGTGAGTGGTGAGGTAGGTTTGAGCATAGTGAGTGGTGAGGTAGGTTTGAGCATAGTGAGTGGTGAGGTAGGTTTGAGGATAGTGAGTGGTGAGGTAGGTTTGAGGATAGTGAGTGGTGAGGTAGGTTTGAGCATAGTGAGTGGTGAGGTAGGATTGAGGATAGTGACTGGTGAGGCAGGTTTGAGGATAGTGAGTGGTGAGGTAGGATTGAGCATAGTGAGTGGTGAGGTAGGATTGAGCATAGTGAGTGGTGAGGTAGGATTGAGCATAGTGAGTGGTGAGGCAGGTTTGAGCATAGTGAGTGGTGAGGTAGGTTTGAGCATAGTGAGTGGTGAGGTAGGTTTGAGCATAGTGAGTGGTGAGGTAGGTTTGAGCATAGTGAGTGGTGAGGTAGGTTTGAGGATAGTGAGTGGTGAGGTAGGTTTGAGCATAGTGAGTGGTGAGGTAGGTTTGAGCATAGTGAGTGGTGAGGTAGGTTTGAGCATAGTGAGTGGTGAGGTAGGTTTGAGCATAGTGAGTGGTGAGGTAGGTTTGAGCATAGTGAATGGTGAGGTAGGTTTGAGCATAGTGAATGGTGAGGTAGGTTTGAGCATAGTGAGTGGTGAGGTAGGTTTGAGCATAGTGAGTGGTGAGGTAGGTTTGAGGATAGTGAGTGGTGAGGTAGGTTTGAGCATAGTGACTGGTGAGGTAGGTTTGAGCATAGTGAGTGGTGAGGTAGGATTGAGCATAGTGAGTGGTGAGGTAGGTTTGAGCATAGTGAGTGGTGAGGTAGGTTTGAGCATAGTGAGTGGTGAGGTAGGTTTGAGCATAGTGAGTGGTGAGGTAGGTTTGAGCATAGTGAGTGGTGAGGTAGGTTTGAGCATAGTGAGTGGTGAGGTAGGTTTGAGCATAGTGAGTGGTGAGGTAGGATTGAGCATAGTGAGTGGTGAGGTAGGATTGAGCATAGTGAGTGGTGAGGTAGGATTGAGCATAGTGAGTGGTGAGGTAGGTTTGAGCATAGTGAATGGTGAGGTAGGTTTGAGCATAGTGAGTGGTGAGGTAGGTTTGAGCATAGTGAGTGGTGAGGTAGGTTTGAGCATAGTGAGTGGTGAGGTAGGTTTGAGCATAGTGAGTGGTGAGGTAGGTTTGAGCATAGTGAGTGGTGAGGTAGGTTTGAGCATAGTGAGTGGTGAGGTAGGATTGAGCATAGTGAGTGGTTAGGTAGGTTTGAGCATAGTGAGAGGTGAGGTAGGTTTGAGCATAGTGAGTGGTGAGGCAGGTTTGAGCATAGTGAGTGGTGAGGTAGGTTTGAGCATAGTGAGAGGTGAGGTAGGTTTGAGCATAGTGAGTGGTGAGGCAGGTTTGAGCATAGTGAGTGGTGAGGTAGGTTTGAGCATAGTGAGTGGTGAGGTAGGATTGAGCATAGTGAGTGGTGAGGTAGGTTTGAGCATAGTGAGAGGTGAGGTAGGTTTGAGCATAGTGAGTGGTGAGGCAGGTTTGAGCATAGTGAGTGGTGAGGTAGGTTTGAGCATAGTGAGTGGTGAGGTAGGTTTGAGCATAGTGAGTGGTGAGGTAGGTTTGAGCATAGTGAGTGGTGAGGTAGGTTTGAGCATAGTGAGTGGTGAGGCAGGTTTGAGCATAGTGAGTGGTGAGGTAGGATTGAGCATAGTGAGTGGTGAGGTAGGATTGAGCATAGTGAGTGGTGAGGTAGGTTTGAGCATAGTGAGTGGTGAGGTAGGTTTGAGCATAGTGAGTGGTGAGGTAGGTTTGAGCATAGTGAGTGGTGAGGTAGGTTTGAGCATAGTGAGTGGTGAGGCAGGTTTGAGCATAGTGAGTGGTGAGGTAGGTTTGAGCATAGTGAGTGGTGAGGTAGGTTTGAGCATAGTGAGAGGTGAGGTAGGTTTGAGCATAGTGAGTGGTGAGGCAGGTTTGAGCATAGTGAGTGGTGAGGTAGGTTTGAGCATAGTGAGTGGTGAGGTAGGTTTGAGCATAGTGAGTGGTGAGGTAGGTTTGAGCATAGTGAGTGGTGAGGTAGGTTTGAGCATAGTGAGTGGTGAGGCAGGTTTGAGCATAGTGAGTGGTGAGGTAGGTTTGAGCATAGTGACTGGTGAGGTAGGTTTGAGCATAGTGACTGGTGAGGTAGGTTTGAGCATAGTGAGCGGTGAGGTAGGATTGAGCATAGTGAGTGGTGAGGTAGGTTTGAGCATAGTGAGTAGTGAGGTAGGTTTGAGCATAGTGAGTGGTGAGGTAGGTTTGAGCATAGTGAGAGGTGAGGTAGGTTTGAGCATAGTGAGTGGTGAGGTAGGATTGAGCATAGTGAGTGGTGAGGTAGGTTTGAGCATAGTGAGTGGTGAGGTAGGTTTGAGCATAGTGACTGGTGAGGTAGGTTTGAGCATAGTGAGTGGTGAGGTAGGTTTGAGCATAGTGAATGGTGAGGTAGGTTTGAGCATAGTGAGTGGTGAGGTAGGATTGAGCATAGTGAGTGGTGAGGTAGGATTGAGCATAGTGAGTGGTGAGGTAGGTTTGAGCATAGTGAATGGTGAGGTAGGTTTGAGCATAGTGAGTGGTGAGGTAGGTTTGAGCATAGTGAGTGGTGAGGTAGGATTGAGCATAGTGAGTGGTGAGGTAGGTTTGAGCATAGTGAGTGGTGAGGTAGGATTGAGCATAGTGAGTGGTGAGGTAGGATTGAGCATAGTGAGTGGTGAGGTAGGTTTGAGCATAGTGAGTGGTGAGGTAGGTTTGAGCATAGTGAGTGGTGAGGTAGGTTTGAGCATAGTGAGTGGTGAGGTAGGTTTGAGCATAGTGATTGGTGAGGTAGGTTTGAGCATAGTGAGTGGTGAGGTAGGTTTGAGCATTGTGAGTGGTGAGGTAGGATTGAGCATAGTGAGTGGTGAGGCAGGTTTGAGCATAGTGAGTGGTGAGGTAGGTTTGAGCATAGTGAGTGGTGAGGTAGGTTTGAGCATAGTGAGTGGTGAGGTAGGATTGAGCATAGTGAGTGGTGAGGTAGGTTTGAGCATAGTGAGTGGTGAGGTAGGATTGAGCATAGTGAGTGGTGAGGTAGGTTTGAGGAGCTGAGTAGACTACTCCTTTTCCTGTCTTCTTGTGTGCTTGTGATCTGATCATTAAACTGGTTTATATCTCCATCCCTGAACATATGTAACACCTCAATCTCACTGAATGTCTGATTCCCCTCTCATTGAACAAGTCTCTGCTCTCTTTGCACCATCTCCCTCACTGAACCTCTCATGGAAATGTTCAGATGTCTCCCCCTTAGGGACCAGTACCTCCATCTCATATAACAAGTGATATGACTCAGTCTGTGACCCGTCTAATGGCACCCTCACTGAACCAATCTGAAACCTCCTTCACACCTAATAAAACTCATACTTTTGACTCCTTTAAAAAGTTGAATACGTATCTCTCTCTGTCTGAAATAGTCTTGATATCTTTCAGTCACTGGACATCTAATATCTCCTCTTTGTGAAAAAATTTGACCCCATCCTCCCCACCCCCCAAATATTACATGGTCTGATATCCCCCTCTCACTGAACATTCATTACCTCCCTCTTAATGAACCAAGATTGTAACACACACAAAATGCTGGTGGAACACAGCAGGCCAGGCAGCATCTATAAGGAGAAGCACTGTCGACATTTCGGGCTGAGACCCTTCGTCAGGACTAACTGAAAGGAAAGATAGTAAGAGATGCTTATAGATGCTGCCTGGCCTGCTGTGTTCCACCAGCATTTTGTGTGTGTTGGTTGAATTTCCAGCATCTGCAGATTTCCTCTATGAAACTATGTAAAATGGACAAGTAACTATGAAAATGGACAAGGGAGAGCCAGTGGATGTAGTGTACCTGGACTTCCTGAAAGCTTTTGATAAAGTCCCACATAGGAGATTAGTGGGCAAAATTAGGGCACATGGTATTGGGGGCAGAGTACTGACATGGATTGAAAATTGGCTGGCTGACAGGAAACAAAGAGTAGTGATTAACGGGTCCCTTTCGGAATGGCAGGCTGTGACCAGTGGGGTACCGCAAGATTCGGTGCTGGGACCACAGCTATTTACAATATACATTAATGATTTAGATGAAGGGATTAAAAGTAACATTAGCAAATTTGCTGATGACACAAAACTGGGTGGCAGTGTGGAATGTCAGGAGGATGTTATGAGAATGCAGGGTGACTTGGACAGGTTGGTTGAGTGGGCAAATGTATGGCAGATGCAGTTTAATGTGGATAAATGTGAGGTTATCCACTTTGGTGGCAAGAACAGGAAGGCAGATTACTATCTAAATGGAGTCAAGTTAGGAAAAGGGGAAGTACAACGAGATCTAGGTGTTCTTGTACATCAGTCAATGAAAGCAAGCATGCAGGTACAGCAGGCAGTGAAGAAAGCTAATGGCATGCTGGCTTTTATAACAAGAGGAATTGAGTATAGGAGTAAAGAGGTCCTTCTGCAGCTGTACAGGGCCCTGGTGAGACTCCACCTGGAGTATTGTGTGCAGTTTTGGTCTCCAATTTTGAGGAAGGACTTTCTTGCTATTGAGGGAGTGCAGCGTAGGTTCACAAAGTTAATTCCCAGAATGGCGGGACTGTCATGTGTTGAAAGATTGGAGTGACTGGGCTTGTATACACTGGAATTTAGAAGGATGAGAGGGGATCTGATTGAAACATATAAGATTATTAAGGGATTGGACACACTGGAGGCAGGAAGCATGTTCCCGCTGATGGGTGAGTCCAGAACTAGAGGCCACAGTTTAAGAATAAGGGGTAGGCCATTTAGAACAGAGATGCGGAAAAACTTTTTCACCCAGAGAGTAGTGGATATGTGGAATGTTCTGCCCCAGAAGGCTGTGGAGGCCAAGTCTCTGGATGCATTCAAGAGAGAGTTAGATAGAGCTCTTATAGATAGTGGGGTCAAGGGATATGGGGAGAGGGCAGGAACAGGGTACTGATTGTGTATGATCAGCCATGATCACAGTGAATGGCGGTGGTGGCTAGAAGGGCCGAATGGCCTACTCCTGCACCTACTGTCTATTGTCCTCGTGTTTGTATCTTCTCTTATTGAGTCAGTATAATATCAGCTTCAAGATGATCCATTTTTATATACCCCTCTCAATGAACCCACCTAAGGTTCATTGACTGAAATGCTACCGTTGTTTTGTTACCCCATCTGATTATTTCGAGCATTATTCCAGTCTGATAATCTTTTGATCATGGGACCACCTAACTGCACTCTCCCACAGAAGCTGCCGTGACTCTGCTGGTTGGACGACACCTTTCTAACCAACTGCTCTGCTGATTATCAGTGACCCCACTGGTAACCAACGGCACAGACCCCAGCTCTCCTGAAGACTCACTTTCATTGCTTCTTTTCACTTCCCCTATTCCATGACAAATGTGTCAAGAGAGTTAAACAGCCCTTCAGCCCGTCATGTAGATGCCGACCATTTACATTGATGGCATTATATTGTCTTCACAGTCCTATCAGCTCCCCTGGGATTCCACCACTCACCTACACACTAGGGGCAAGCCAATTAACCTACCAACCACATGTCTTTGGGATGTGGGAGGGAACTGCACGATCCAGGGAAACCATCGGGTCACAGGGAGAATGTGGAAACATCCACATAGGTGACAGCAGAGGTCACTATCGAACCTGGGCCTCTGGTGTGGAGAGGCAGTGTCTCTACCCACTCTGCCACTGCAGCACCCTAATCACTCCTCCTTGTCAAATGTTCCGAGGCACAGATTTCTTTTTGTGCAAGCAGAGCTTCTTTCTTCATCAAATTGCTTTCTTCCAGAAAATATTTGCCCAAAATTATTTCAGTTCAGGGGTTAAGAACAAAATAATACTTCAGTTCAGCCTGTTAACTGCACACTGGAAGGGCCTCTGAGGGTCAGCTGGAAGACATGTTCAGGGGATCACGAACAGAGCCAGCTGTTCCATTAATGATGCACTTACATTCATATACCTTTGACCCTCAGAATTTCTTCCACTTTCTTTGGCCACAAGCTGAATGAAAGCAACTTTTGAGTACAGTCTGCAGATTGACAGATGCAGAGTTGTGGGGAATGGGAGAAGGGTCTTCATTATTCACAAGGCTGGTCAATAGACACTAAGGAAGTAGCAGCTAGAAGTGCTAAGAAATACTCTGTGTTACGCATTCAGTGTTCAAAAGCATTTAACATTGACCCAATTATTGTGAAGGACAGAACTTTATGAACAAACCCAGGGAGTAGAGTGAATCAGTATAGTAGAACATAGGGCTTGACCATTATTGTAAAATTAACTTTTTTTGTCACATGTACATCAGAACTTCACAACATACAATGAAGTGTGTTGTCTGCGTCAAATCAAATCAGTGAGGATTGTGCTGGGCAAGTGTCACCGTGTTTCCAGTGCCAACATAGCATGCCCACACTCACTAGTCTTAACTGTTCGTTTTTGGAAGGCAGAGCACCTAGAGGAAAGCCAGGTGGTCACTGAGAGAAACTACTAACTCCTAACAGATGGCAAAATGAAGCTGGGTGGCTGTAATGCCAGTACACTAACCACTACGCTGCTGTGTCAAGCATTATGAAAGATTTAATTAGTATTAAAGGTCATCACCATATTGTACAGAAATAATTCAGGTAGAGGTCTCTATTTATGAGATCAAATAGTTTCTAGTAGAGGGCATGTGCTGAGATGTTTGCACAGCTGGGTGAGTCTCGAATGAGAAGACATGGTTTCAAGAGAAGATGTGGTCATTTAAAACTGAGCTATGTGGGAATTTCTTTTGGCAGAAGGGTGGTGAATGTATGAAATTGGGCATGCTATGTTGCCTGAGAGAGTGATGGGGGCTGGATCTTTACAGATATTTAAAGTGGTGGAGACAAGTATACAAAAGATCGAGGAATTGAGGATATTGGGAACTAGCATCGAAGAGGAGCTGAGACTGGGGCCAGATCAGTGTGATCTTACTGAATGGCGGGGCCAAGTGATCCCCTCTTCTCCCTGTTCAAACTGTTCTGTGTCTTGTGTCAGGAACAATGGGGTTAAGGAACTGCTCCATACTGCACGGTCTGAATGTGTGTCCAGAGCCTCCTCTGTGCAGGACAGTCTCAATTAGTATCGGATGAACACTTTGGAAACAATAACTAGTGTGTAAATAAGTTGTCATTTGGAGAAGATCTTGGACCTTTCATCTACTTTCAACAGGATCAGGACTTCTTCTCCTTGGAATCACAGTGAGTCTCATCCTTTATACTGTACATTGGCCAAGGTAAAGTGATGTCTGAGATTTATTCTCTGATAGAATAAATCTCTGCACACTGCTCCACATTTGACATAAGATAGTTGGAAAAGATATCCAAGGCCTACACCTTATTGGAGAACCTGCTAATGGGACTTCTCAATGTTTAGTGCTTGGTAAGACTTCAAAGTGCTCTCTATCACAAAGGAACAACACCTGTACATAAGTTGCTTCATATAAAACAGGACCTATCCACCTCTGTGTATTGTAATGCTTTGAAGTTACAAATCATAGCACATTATCCCAGCAACAACTTACTGTTTATTTCCATGGATGCTACCTGGCCTATTGACTTCCTCCAGCATTTTGTGTGTGTTGCTTTGGATTTCCAGCATCTGCAAAGGTTCTTGTGTTTATATTATTGCTACCTCCTAAGGGTTCCTTTACCTTAAGCTCCATAATCAAATCTTGTTCATTACATAACACACAATCCAGAATTGCCTTCCCCCTAGTGGACTTAACCAGAAGCTGCTCTATAAAGCCATCTCGCAGGCAATCTACAGATTCCCACTCTTGGGATTCAGCACCAACCTGATTCTCAAATCTACCTGCATATTAACATCCCCTATCATTATTGTAGCATTGCCCTTTTTACATGCCTTTTCCATCTCCCATTCTAATATGCATCCCACATCTGGTACTATTTGGAGGCCTGTATATACTCCCATCAGGGTCTTTTTACCCTTATAGTCTCTTCAATCTACTCACAAGGAATCTACTGCTTCCAAGCCTATGTCGCCTCTTTCTAAAGATCTGATTTTATTTTTTTTATCAACAGAGCCTACCCACCCCCTCTGCTTACCTGTCTGTCTTTTCAATACCTTGAAAATTAAGCCTGAATATTAAGCTATATTAAGCTACCAACTATGATCTTTCAACCACAACTCAGTGATGCCCATAATGTCGCACATGACAATCTTGAAATGTTCTACCAGATTCCCTACATTATTCTGTATACACCTTCAGTTCTGCATTTATCACTCTTTTTGATTTTGCCCCCATGTTACATTTCAACTCATCCTACTGACTCTTAAGAAAAGACATCTGCAGCAGTTCCTAGCTTGTTGAAAGGCTCAGTCTGGTATGCAATTGAGGGGAATTTCCATGGGATAGGACCGGGAAATGTTATGGTTGCTCCATCTGCAGGGTCAGCGCAACACAGTTTCAGTGCAGTTTTCAGGAAGCAATCTGGGCAGAGTTTCAGGTCTGTGCCTGTGAACTGGGGTCCACTGTTTCCCAGGTCTGTGTCTATGAGCTGGGGTCCATTCATTCCCAGGTCTGTGTCTATGAATTGGGGTCCATTCATTCCCAGGTCTGTGTCTATGAAATGGGAACCATTGATTCCTAGATATGTGTCAATAAAATGGGATCCAATGAGACAGGGAAAGAATGGTAAGGTACAGGAACTGTGGTGTACAAAGGCTGTTGTAAATCTAGTGAAGAAGAAAAGAAGAGCTTATGAAAGGTTCAAAAAACTAGGTAATAATAGAGATCTAGAAGTTTATAAGGCTAGCAGGAAGGGGCTTAAGAATGAAATTAGGAGAGCCAGAAGGGGCCACGAGAAGGCCTTGGCCGACAGGATTAAGGAAAACCCCAAGGCATTCTACAAGTATGTGAAGAGCAAGAGGATAAGACGTGAGAGAATAGGACCAATCAAGTGTGACAATGGAAAAGTGTGTGTGGAACCGGAGGAGATGGCAGATGTACTTAATGAATACTTTACTTCAGTATTCACTATGGAATAGGATCTTGGTGATTGTAGGGATGACTTACAGCAGACTGAAAAGCTTGAGCATGTAGATGTTAAGGAAGAGGATGTGCTGGAGCTTTTGGAAAGCATCAAGTCATAAGTCACCGGGACCGGATGGGATGTTCCCCAGGCTACTGTGGGAGGTGAGGGAGGAGATTGCTGAGCCTCTGGCAATGATCTTTGCATCATCAATGGGGATGGGAGAGGTTCCAGAGGATTGGAGGGTTGCAGATATTGTTCCTTTATTCAAGAAATGGAGTAGAGATAACCCAGGAAATTATAGACCTGTGAGTCTTACCTCAGTGGTTGGTAAGTTGATGGAGAAGATCCTGAGAGGCAGGATTTATGAACATTTGAAGAGGCATAACATGATTAGGAATAGTCAGTATGGCTTTATCAAAGCAGGTCATGCCTTATGAACCTGATTGAAGTTTTTGAGGATGTGACTAAACATGTTGATGAATTTGGAGCAGTAGATGTAGTGTATATGGATTTCAGCAAGGCATCTGATAAGGTACCCCATGCAAGGCTTATTGAGAAAGTAAGGAGGCATGTGATCCAAGGCAACATTGCTTTGTGGATCCAGAACTGGCTTGCCCACAGAAGACGAGGAGTGGTTGTAGACGAGTCATATTCTGCATGGAGGTCAGTGACCAGTGGTGTGCCTCAGGGACCTGTTCTGGGACCCCTCCTCTTCATGATTTTTATAAATGACCTAGATGAGGACATGGAGGGATGGGTTAGTAAATTTGCTGATGACACAAAGGTTGGGTGTGTTGTGGATAGTGTGGAGGGCTGTCAGAGGTTATAGTGGGACATTGATAGGATGCAAAACTGGGCTGAGAAGTGGCAGGTGGAGTTCAACCCAGGTAAGTGTGAGGTGGTTCGTTTTGGTAGGTCAAATATGATGGCAGAATACAGCATTAGTGGTAAGACTCTTGGCAGTGTGGAGGATCAGAGGAATCTTGGGGTCTGAGTCCATAGGACACTCAAAACAGCTGCACGGGTTGACTCTGTGGCTAAGAAGGCATACGGTGCATTGGCCTTCATCAACCATGGGATTGAGTTTAAGAGCTGAGAGGTAATGTGGCAGCTGTATAGGACCCTGGTCAGACACCACTTGGAGTACTCTGCTCAGTTCTGGTCGCCTCACTACAGGAAGGATGTGGAAACTATAGAAAGGGTGCAGAGGAGATTTACAAGGATGTTGCCTGGATTGGGGAGCATGCCTTATGAGCATAGGTTGAGTGAACTCAGCCTTTTCTCCTTGGAGTGACAGAGGATGAGAGGTGACCTGATAGAGATGTACAAAGTAATGAGAGGCATTGATCATGTGGATAGTCAGAGGCTTTTTCCCAGGGCTGAAATGGCTAGCACGAGAGGGCACAGTTTTAAGGTGCTTGGAAGTAGGTACAGAGCAGATGTCAGGGGTAAGTTTTTTACGCAGTGAGTGGTGAGTGCATGGAATGGGCTGCCGGTGACAGTGGTGGAGGTGGAAACGATAGGGTCTTTTAAGAGACTCCTGGATGGATACATGGAGCTTAGAAAAATAGAGGGCTATGGGTAAGCCTAGGTAGTTCTAAGGTAAGAACATGTTCGGCACAGCTTTGTGGGCCGAAGGGCCTGTATTGTGCTGTAGGTTTTCTATGATCCATTGATTCCCAGGTCTGTGCCTATGAAACAGGGTCCATTGTTTCCCAGATGTGTGTCTATGAAATGGGGCTCACTGATTCAGGGCTGGTATAGATAACAGATTCCCCACACTGAAGGAGAGTGATAGGTTGTTATGACATTCCAGTAGTTGGATAGTTAATGTGTCTGTTTCTTAAATATTCTAAAACTCTTAAAGTTACTTGAATATCTATAATTCCCTGGTAAGACTTGAACTATATATTAGAACAAATGTTCCAGAGCTGGTAGTAACCTAGTCTCTACATGATTTTAACCCAATGTTCTGTATGGTTTTTCTGTCAAACAGAAAGTAAGTATGCAAAATTATGAAGGGTAAAGATGGTGTAAATGCAAGCAGGCTTTTTGACTGAGGTTGAGTGAGACTACAACCTCATAGGATGAACGGTGAAAAGTTTAAGGAAACATGAGGGGAAACTTCTTCACTCAGAGGGTCATGAGAGTGTGTAACAAGCTGCCAACACAGGTGGTCCTTGCAAGCTTGATTTCAACGTTTAAGAGAAGTTTGGATAGGTACATGGATGGTAGGAGTATGGTGGGCTTTGGTCCCAGTGCAGGCAGTTTAAATAGCTCGACATGGCCTAGATGGGCCAAAGGGCCTGTTTCTGTGCTGTACTTTTCAATGACTATAATTTGTCTTGATTTTCACATTGGTTGTTTGTCAATCTTTATGTATAGTTTTTGCAAATTCTATTGTATTTCTTTATTTTCCTGTCAATGCCTGCCTGCAAGGAATTGAATTTCAAGGTAGTATTTGGTTACACATCCCTGCTGTGATAATAACATTTACTTTGAACTTTACTTTGATATTTTTTAGTTTCTTGAATTGAATTTTGGAGGAAGGACTGAGAAGGCAAAATAGGTAAAGCAAGTTAATGTTGTCAACAGAGTTGGATGTTGGTGTTTGAGGAAGGGGAAAGACAAACTTGTGTGTTGTAAAGTTGGTAGGCTTTGAAGCAAAGGAGGGGTTGCAACTCGAATGCAGACTCACAGCTTCTGAGATTCTAGGACTGATAATGTTGGAAAGAGTATCAAAGAAATTCAGCAGGTGGATACATAAAACACTTCCCTGCAATGTCAACACAGGAATTACATATTGTTTGTTATTATTTGCCGGCAATCTGACGAGAAAGCAGAGTTCATAAACTCAGGAAATTGTGCTTCCTTCGGCATGGCTACAGATGAGGATAGCTGAAAAAAAACTTGGTGCCTGTTTTATGCTGATTAAAACTCCAGTCATTATAGCAGGAGTTCATGGTCGTAAATGATTAAAATATCAGTGTCTGGTTCATGCTGACTTAAACACAAGTGTTTTAAAGCATAGAACAGTACAGCAATGGGAACAGGCCTTTTGGCCCACTTTATCTGTGCTGACCATGATGGAATTTTAAACCAATCCCATCTGTCTGTAGATGGTCCTTATCCCTCCATTTTTGCATGTTCATCTGTCTAAGACCTGCTTAAATGTTACTGTGGTACCTCCATCCACCATTTCCACTGGCTGTGCATTCCGGGCACCCATTACACTGTGTGTAACAAACTTGCTCCCAAATCTCCTTTAAACTTTCCCCTCCCATATTTGACATTTCCATCCAGTGGAAAAGACTCTGACTATCTACCTTATCCATGTCTCTCAATTTTATAAACTTTTATCCAGCATTGAAGTTGGCCTCCAGCATTCCAGAGAAAACAATCCTAGAGTGTCTAACCTGTATTTACAGCAAATGTTCTTTAAGCCAGGCAGCATCCTGATGAACTGCTCCTTCTCTAAAGACAGTTCTGGGCAACCAGAATGCATAATATAGCCTAACCAAAGTTTTTATGCTGCTGCAATATGACTTCCCAGCTTCTATTCTCAATGTCCTGACTGATTAAAGAAAATAAAGCAAGTCCTCTTTACCACCCCATCTACTTGTGTTGCCACTTTTTGGGAACTATGGACATGTATCCAAAGATCCCCCGATTATCAGTGTTCCTAAGGGTCCTGCTTTCACTGGATACACTTACATTTTACATTGCAATGGCTCAAACTTCTCCAGATTAATCACCTTCTGTCATATTTCAAATTGATCTATCTCCTGCTGTATCCTCTGACGACCTTCCTCACTTTCCACAACTCCACCAATTTTTGTGTTTCCTACAAACTTAGTAATCAGCTCACCTACATTTTCATTCAAATCACTTGTGTATGTCACAAGCAACAGAGATTCCAGCAGAACACATTGGTTACAGACCTGCAGTCAAAATAATATCCCTCTGTCTCCTCTGGGCAGGCCAGTTTTGAATCCAGTTTACCAAGTATTGATACGCCTTATAATTTCTGGTTCAGCCTTCCACAAGGGTCCTTGTCAAAAACTTTAGTAAAGTCCATCCTTCCCTTATCAATCATCTCCATCACCTCCTCAAAAATCTCAATGAAGTTTTTAAAGATATGATCTCCCTGCTCAAAGCCACACTGACTGTCTCCAATAAAGTCCATACCTTTCCCAGATATGTGTAAATCCTCTCCCCAAGACTCTTCTCCAATAATTTCCCTACAATTCAAACTAGGTGCATCATCAGGGTACATATATGTCACCATACACTGTAAAACCCTGAGATTCAACTTCTTGCAGGCATTTTTACTAAATCAATAGAATCAATGAAAGACTGGACCCAACTGGGCAGACAAACAACCAACGTGCAAAAGACAAACTGTGGAAATACAAAAAAGGAAAAAAACAAATGGTTATAAATAAATAGGCAATAAATATTGAGAACATGAAATGAAGGGTCTTTGAAAGTGAGTCCATGGGTTGCGGGAACAGTTCAGTGATGGGCTGATCAAATCCCACAGCACCAGGTTCAGGGTCAGGGTCAGCTGCTTCCCTTCAGCCATTGGGTCTGGTACTGACCTGCGCAATCCCAAAACTACCTCAACAAATGGAAAGTGTATTAAATGAATTAGCAGTCTGTAAATTCCTGGTTAGCCTTTATTGTCCTTCTAAATCAAAAGAACAGCATTGGTTATTACTCTGGGACCTCACCTATGGTGAAAGAAGATCTCTATCAAGGCCCCAGCAATCTCCTCAATAACCTGGAATAGGCCCTGGAGGCTTATCCACTTCAACGTTTTTCAAAAACCCCAGCACCTCCTCCTCCTTGATCTTGACATCAGCATATCCCTCCCTGATCGCACGATTCTCCATGTCCTCGTCAGTGCATACCTTTGCAAAGTACTGTACTCAGCCTCTAACTCCAGGCATGAACTCCCTCCCTTGTCCTTGAGTGGTCTTAACCTCTACACTCTACCCTCTTGGTTTTAATGAGTGTATCAAATGACTTGGGATTCTTTTTAATCCTACTCACCAAGGACATTTCATAGTCCCTTCTAGGATCCTTGATTCCTTGATTAAGATAATTAAAACATCACTGGTGGTTACAGCTGATTACAATAGTAACCTGGTTTTAGTTGATTAAAACAGTAGATCCCAGTAAAAGATGATTCAAACATCATTGCCTGGTTAATGCTGACTAAAGCTTCCATGCCCAATTAAACCTAATCAAATCATCAGTGCCAGGTTATAGATGGTTACAACATCAGTGCCAGGTTATAGATGGTTAAAACATCAGTGCCAGGTTATAGATGGTTACAAACATCAGTGCCAGGTTATAGATGGTTACAAACATCAGTGCCAGGTTATAGATGGTTACAACATCAGTGCCAGGTTATAGATGGTTACAAACATCAGTGCCAGGTTATAGATGGTTACAACATCAGTGCCCATTTATGGATTTCAGCCACTTTAACTCTAGTTCTGTGTCGAAAACGTTTTTTGAAAAGGTTTAGATGTGTTTAGGGTTGATTTGTGCTCCAGACATTTAATGGCTGGGTCAAGTTGTGTTCAGGATCTGCTCCACATGAGCAACAGGGAGCTAGATGCTGTGTAGTACATCGGCCAGAAACGTCAACTGTTACTCTTGATGCTGCCTGGCCTGCTGAGTTCCTCCAGCATTTTGTGTGTGTTGCTGGGTTGTACAAACCTGTTCTGTGCTCGACTGGCTAATTAGTGTCTGGACCTGCTCTACATTGGAAAGGGATGGTTAACACCTTGGACTTTCTCCTTGATGGTTTCTTCCTGGCTTGGCACAGCAACTCCAATGCACGAGAGTGCAGAGAGTAGGAAACGCAGCCCAGCCCATCACAGGCACAGCCTTCCTCATCATTGACACCATCTACAGAGGCACAGCCTCAAAAAGAAAACATCCATCAGCAAGAATCCCCGTCATGCTGTTACCATTGGGCAGGAGGTGCAGAAGCCTTAAGTCCCAGAGCACCAGGCTCAGGGACAGCTACGAAAATGTGCAGATGCTGGAAATCACACACAAAATGGTGGAGGAACTCAGCAGGCCAGGTTGTATCCATGGAAAAGAGTACAGTCGATGTTTCAGGACTCACAGACAGCTATTTCCCATCAACCACTGTGTTCTGGTACTGATCTGCATAATCCCAAACCTTCCTCAACAAATGGAACACTACAGACCATGCCTTGCGCTGGACCACCATGCACCTGTCCCTGGGTGTGTTTATTATGCACTGCGGTCTTGTTGTGGACCGGCCACTTCTTCACCTTCTTGTATGATTTGTGCATAATTCATGTTCATGTGTTATCTGTACCTACGTTCCTATGATGCTGCTGCATGTACCTCAGAATACTCGTGTGCAAATCAATAAACTCAACTTGACCTGGTTTGGTTATTTAGTTAGAATCCCCACATTCTAAATGAGGTGTGTTAGTGGCCACAGGAACTTTGTGTTACAAATCTTATGGTCTGGTATCCAGCCTTGTTGTGACTATTAGTCAGGAACTAGACCTGGCCATTGTCTCATTCAGAAGGGCGTCGCTTTCTCTGCGCTGGTTCATCACAAACAGCACTCAGTGTACAGGAGCCGTTCAGGTCTGCCACCTGTTCCATGTTGGGCAGGGCTGGTGCAGGTTTAGGGCTGTTTCTACCCCTTCAATCCATCGACTCTAGATGAGGTGATCTCTGAAGTTAGGCTAATTTAAATAAGGAAGCCTTGTCTCACGGAGTTTGCATACTTTATTCAGTGGAGCGTGAGGGTGAGACGGGGAGATTATATTATCTCCGGCCACTGGCGCACGAAACACGCCTCTGTTCCTGTGATGCCGACTCAGAAGAACGGTGCATTTTTCAGCGGTCTACCCTGGTTGCTATGCCTCCGTTCTCACTTCCACTGCTGTCTCTGAACTAATGTGTCGGCATTGAAGTCTCTCATTGTGAGGAATCGGTGACACGGCCTCACAGAAAAGCACGCCAAACACACTGACCCGCTCCAAGATCTTTATAAAGGACCCACACACGAGAAATATCATAAAGATCCTCTTATCAAAGTTTAAAAAAATGAAATTCTTTTCATTTAGCAAACAATGAGCTCCCTCTGTTGGCTGAAGGACAATAACGTCTCCAACTCGTGTAGCAGTTATAAAAGAGAAACACCCTCTATCACACGGACTCACTCGGCGCGGATCTGTGAGTTGCTCTGGTGCGATCTGAGCGCGGCGGGAGGTTCGGCCGGCAGTGGGAGCATTTGCCGCTGGGTTCCAGAGGATGTCAGTGGCTGCAGGTACGTCGGAGAGCCGCTCAGGGCCAACAAAGGGTCGGTAAGGGACATGAGGGGTGATCAGGGTCAAAGGAAAGGAGAAGGTGGGCAGGAGCTGGAGGGGAGAGGGCAGGAGGAGGCTGCGAAGGACAAGAGGGGGAATGCTAAGCGGAGGCAGACAGATACAGAGGGAAAACAGGAGAGGGTGAATGAGAAGGGAACGCAATAACTAGAGGGAAGTAAAGAATGTTACGATGGGATGAAAGAGAGAGAAACCCTATCCAACTCCTCGCGTTCTGAAGCCGAACAAAATCTACCTGGACCCGTCTTTCTCTCAACAACCAACCCCCTGTTTGTTGTAACATCATTAGGTTCCTTAATGGTTTCCAGGAACCTTCGCAATATGAGTTATTACTGTAACTATTTTAGACATTACGCTTTAATTACTTATTGAAAGTAAGTGCTGAGCGCCCGCGCTCAGGGAGCACCTCATTGTTTTAGTGTTACAGACGCGCGGCTTTTCCACAAAACTATCTTTGACTGCGGCCGTTCTCTCTGACTGTTCGGCGGGCGCTTGTCTCACAGAGTACACGCCGCTCCAGCTGCAAGACCGTGTCAAACTGTTATAGTGGAATAGTTTACAGTACTTCGCAGAGACTTGGTTCAACAGGTACCTCAGCTCCAGATCAAATCACGGGAGTGCGGGGTGATTGAAGATAAATACAACAGAGAGATGTACAGAAAATAGCGGGCCGGGGAAACAACCAGGAATAAGAATATCTGGGAATTGTCGACAAGGGGTAGAGGATAAAGAAAAAGAAGCGGAAAGGGGCTGGGCGAGAGAGCTGGTAAGAGATAGAGAGAGGGGGAGAGGAGTAGAGAGGGAAGAGTGAGAGGCAGAGCGGGTGGAGAAGGTCAGGAGATAGAGAGGGAAAGAGTGAGAGAGTACGAAAGGGAGGGAGAAAAGAATTGGAGAAGGAGAGCAGAAAGAATGGAGGAATGAGACTGAGAGCAGGCAAAACGAGAGGAAGAAATAATGGAGGGGAGAGAGGGAGGAGCAAAGGATTGCAGAGAAGGGGAAACAAAGCGGACAGGTCAGGAGGGGGCGGGAGAGTCCAAAGATAAGCGAATGTTCATGCAGATAAAGCTTTAGAGAGGAGGGTGGGACAAGAAGCCAGGGTGGAAAATAGCAGAGGGAAAGGTGTAGTCAGAAGCCCAGTGGGAAGAGAGGACAGAGGGAAGAAGGAAAAGCCAGCTGACCTTGGGGAAGAGGTGGTGAACCCATTGATTGAAAGGCAGCATCGTGTGGAGGGAGGTAGGGGCTATTGGGAGGGTGCATCGGGAGACTTTAGGTGGGATTGAATAACAAAGAGCCCATGATGTTGAAGGTTAGAATGGTGGGGGTTGGAATGCCCTTGGTGTGAGGGATGAGTTGGGCTTCTTTGTCTCCCTCAGTCTCTGAAATTCATTTTCTCTCTCCCTCTCCCCTCTCCCTCTTCCTCCCTCCCTCTCTCTCTCCCTCCCTCCCTCTCTCTCTCTCCCTCTCCCCTCTCTCTCCTCTCTCTCTTTCCCCTCTGTCACTCTCTCCCCTCTCTCCTCTCTCACTCTCTCCCCTCTCTCTCTCCTCTCTCTCTCCCTCCTCTTTCTCTCCCTCCTCTCTCTCTCTCCCTCTCTCCTCTCTCCCCCTCTCTCCCCTCTCACTCTCTCTCTCCCCTCTCACTCTCTCTCCTCTCTCACTCTCTCTCTCCTCTCTCCTCTCTCTCTCTCCCCCCTCTCTCCCCTCTCACTCTCTCTCTCCTCTCTCACTCTCTCTCTCCTCTCTCATTCTCTCTCTCTCCTTCAATATTTCTTCCTTTCCTTTTGGCTGCTCACATGCAAATCTGTGGGAACAACAGGATGGTGCAAGCTGGGGAGCACGAGTGGGGCACCTGTTAGGGTGAGTAAAAGACTGTTCAAGAGCGGTTCCCAAAGCAGCCCCCACCCCCACCGTGTTTCTGCTGCATCTCTCTTCATCCTCAGCTCCAGCAACGAGCTCTCCTCCCCCCCCCACCCTGCAACCTCCCCTCCCACCGCTCTCAGGCTCCAGAAGAAAGGAAACCATTGAACACTAACGGAGGGGTCAGGGAGGAGAGAGAGAGGGGAATGATGAGGACACTGGCAGAGGGAAGAGCTGAGGGAGGGAGGTGCTGTGGAGTTTACGCACTCTGCCTGAGATGGTGAGGGGTTTCCTCCAGCTGATCCAATTCCCTCCCACAGTCCAGAGACGTGCAGATTGGCAGTTGTAAACTTCCCCTAAAGTATACGTGAGTGATTCTGGGGTGTTGATGGGCTTGTGTGGAGAATAGATTTCAGGGAAAGAGTGGAGGAATGGGATTTCTCTGTGAGCTGCCTAGTCTCGATGGGATAAATAGGCCTGGGAGAATTGGGGAGCATAATAAGATCCAAAACAAAAAGTATGAAGAGGGAAGAGGGAGGAAAGACAAATGGCAGCAAGAGAGAGACAATTTAGCAGCAGAAAGGGATGGGAGTGTCAGAGGGATACAGCTGGGCTTTCTCCAACAGCCTGTCTGATTCTGGTGTAAGAAGCTGCTTTGTGTCAGATGATCCCTGGTTGCTGCAGAATCCCCCCGAGTCTCTGCAAGTCCCTTTGAAGATAGCCTCATACCGGGTATCAGCAAACACCCCCAGGAGTCGATATGAGCTCAGCTCTGGTCTGCCCCTGTTTGCAAACTGCTGGTCAAAGGAGGATGAAGGAGGGTTCCTGCTGCTTTCAGAAAAGCATTCCTTAAATTCTTTTTAACGTAACAGCTTCTATCTCTGGTAACCAAATCCTTTCCAGTGTGGAGTAAGTCAGCAGAGGGTTCAGCGGCGCACTGGGAACTACAGAGCCACTTGTTCCTCCTCCCGTACTCTTTGTTAAACTTGCAGTCACCATGTGTGTCTCCCCGGCCTCCTGCTTTCCTTCTCGTTCTGTGTCTCTAACAGTTGGAGCTCTGTTGAAAGTCAAAGCACCGCCACTCATTTCCCTGCCTACCTTGTGTTTGCTCTGAACATCTCACCGTTTGCACTGTCTCCTCCTTGGTTTGATTCTCTTCATGGAACTCCTCCGCAGGCACGTGGCCAAAGTGGTTTCGACGTGCAGGGAAGGTGGTGGCTGAGGCACCCACCACCAAATCCCCCTTCCTGACGTGCGCCCACCTGCAGGGGTGAGGCAATAAAGACAGAGCCCCCCTGGTGTGGGTGACAGGGCTGGTCACCCCTCTGGAGCTGAGGCACCCACCACTAAATCCCCCTTCCTGACGTGCGCCCACCTGCAGGGGTGAGGCAATAAAGACAGAGCCCCCCTGGTGTGGGTGACAGGGCTGGTCACCCCTCTGGAGCTGAGGCACCCACCACCAAATCCCCCTTCCTGACGTGCGCCCACCTGCAGGGGTGAGGCAATAAAGACAGAGCCCCCCTGGTGTGGGTGACAGGGCTGGTCACCCCTCTGGAGCTGAGGGAGAGCCAGGATAAAGCTGTTTGGATATTGCACCCACTCCACCATCTGAACAACAAAGACATCAGGTCCCATAGAGGCAACCAATACAGAGACCCCAAAAATCGTATTGCAGTTCTAGTTCACTGTCTCCCTCACATCTTTATAACTAATTCTTTTAGCTTTCAACGGGAGTTAATTCTATGGATGTCTCCTAAAGCTTGTGTCTCATTCACTCATTGTAAATGACAGACAGGAATCTCCCACACACCAGTGGAGCAGGGGGGCAGATCCTCCGCCCCACCAAGCTGGCAGTAATCCTGACCCTGGGTGCTGTCTGTGTGGCGTTTGCACGTTCTCCCTGTGACAGCATGGCTTCCCCCTGGGTGCTGTCTGTGTGGCGTTTGCACGTTCTCCCTGTGACAGCATGGCTTCCCCCTGGGTGCTGTCTGTGTGGCGTTTGCACGTTCTCCCTGTGACAGCATGGCTTCCCCCTGGGTGCTGTCTGTGTGGCGTTTGCACGTTCTCCCTGTGACAGCATGGCTTCCCCCTGGGTGCTGTCTGTGTGGCGTTTGCACGTTCTCCCTGTGACAGCATGGCTTCCCCCTGGGTGCTGTAATTTCCTCCCTCACCCTGTGAGCTGGTAGATTGACGGAGCATGTGACAGTGCTTTGTGCCTAGTGTGTAGGTGAGAGGTGAAATCTAAAAAGTAGGCTTACTGTTGTACTGAAGTATGTTGAAAACTTGTCTTGCACACTGTCCATTCATTCCAACAGTGCATTGAGGGAAAGCTGTAACAAGAATGCAGAGTAGTGTTACAGTTACAGAGAAAGTAAATCGGGGGGTGGCAGTTGATAGGAATGTGGGGAAAGTTGAAGTGGGCGGTTGAAGGTCAGTGGGTCAAAGGCTTGGTTTTGTTTTCGTATCTCCACGTGATCCTGTTACTGTACGCTGACTGCACAGTACTTGCAGGACTGTCAGGTAGTGGCACTGCACTGGCCACACTCCATTCGACACAATGTTGTCCCTGTAGTTACACTCACGACTCTATCCTGCTCTCACTGCCGCAGCTGGGTCCATTGTACACCACAGTCACAACTACACATTCATTTATTATCACGGGTTTCTTTCACCACACATTCACTATCACAGATTACATGTATCTGTACAGGTCACATTGGTTGTTTCAGGCAGCTAGGTATGTGTTGGGGGTGCGTTAAAGTAGAGGGACACTTAACAATCATCTTCAACAAGGTAGAACAAGAGGCTATGCATGTTTGTGTACAGACATTTAGTCCATAACTTTTGGGAAGCATGCAAAACCTATCAAGTTAAAATTGTGTTGTGTTCCCTGATGACTTTCTATACTGTAGTCATCTTTACATCTCTAAGTTTCTTATAACAAGTTGCTAAGATAACTGATCACATTTATTACTGCACTCAAGTGTTATTACTGAACATCTGTTGCCATTGGCAGCACTGAATATTCAGACCTGCATGCATTGCTGCAGGCTACATTCATTACAGAAGCCAAATGCACTGACAGCTATTTTTTCTTTGTTTTGGTTTGTACAGTTCGTGTGCATCTATCCCTCAGGGAACAATTTACATATTGCACAAAGTTTGCCACTAACCCTAAAAAGATGCGCCAACACAAGTGCACAGTTACAGTAACAGTTTGCATTGAGACCCTCTGGATTCACAGTGAGCAGATTGTAATGGGCGGTGAAGGCAGTCGCCAGTTTGTAATGGTTTGTAAAGGGTTAATGTGAACGCACAGTCAGCAGTTTGCAATGCGCTCCGACAATTCATGCAGTCTGTAACAAACTGAAGGTGTAACAAACTGAAAAGACAGAGACATGTATTGGTGAACAGATCAAACAGCGTCTGTAGAGACGGTACGAGAATCAAAATTTCGCATCAGCTGCCTTTTATTAGAAGCGAAAACACAGATTAAGTAGTTTGTAATGAAAGCTGAAAAGACACGCTAGGCAGTTTGTAAATGATTACAATGTTGCATTGGACCGTGTATTCAATAAGCGAAAGGATAAAAAGCAATGATTGCCACAGGATTTTGAAACTGGACAAAGATGACTGAGTTTGTGATCAAGTTTTGTGCTCCCAAAATCCCAACCTTATGCAGCTGCAGAGATGTAAAAAGACAAAACAAAATACTGGAAATTCATAGCAGGTCAAGTAACACTTGAGAGAAATAATGTTTCAGGTCATAGATCCATTGACAGAGCCCTGAATTCTGGCAAGGCGACTATGACTCGAAACACTAACTGTTCTTCTCTCTCCACAGATGCTGTCTAATCTACCAGGTGTTTCCAGCTTTCCCTGTTCCAATGTCTGATTTCTAGCGCCTGTACATTGTGTCTCTGATTGACCATTCGATAATAGAGCCACTGCTTGTTTTCCAGATGTTCACTGAAGCTGCACGCCACTCGCACACTCTGAGACCGGGGAAAGACTACCATGGCGTACCCCATCCTCCCCAGCAATGCCAGCGGACCCCAGTGCACTGAGGAGAGCACCGAAGAGAACCTGTTCTTCTCCTCTTTCTACGGGGTAGTGTTTGTGCTGGCGTTCGTGGGCAACATCCTCGCAGTGTGGGTCTTCTCCTGTGATAACCACACCAACACCACCACCAACATCTACCTGATGCACCTGGCCGTGGCCGACCTGTCCTATGTGCTCATTCTCCCCATGAGGATGGTGTACCACCTGAGCCAGAACCACTGGCCTTTCGGAGAGGTGCCCTGCCGCATCACTGGCTTCCTCTTCTATCTCAATATGTACGCCAGCATCTTCTTCCTGACCTGCATTAGTGCCGACCGCTTCCTGGCCATCGTCTACCCAGTCAGGTCCATGCGTGTCCGTAAGCCGCTCTACGCCAACGTTGCCTGCATCGTCCTCTGGGTGGTGGTGGTTCTGGGGGTGGCTCCCATGCTGGGAGCCCCCCAGACCCTGCAGAGCAGCAACACCACCACTGTGTGTCTGCAGTTGTACCGCGAGAAGACGTCCAGCTTTGCTCTGGTGCCCCTAACGGTTGGCTTCGTGGTCCCATTTGTCATCACGGTCACCTGCTACCTGCTTATCATCCACAGTCTCCGCAGGGGCAACCGCATCGAGAGGCACTTGAAGGACAAGGCCATAAAGATGATAATCCTGGTGCTCACCATCTTCCTGGTCTGCTTTGTGCCCTACCACATCAACCGCTACCTGTACATTCTGTCCACCAGCTCAGTCCCCTCCAGCTGCCAGGATAGGAGGCTCATCGCCCTCAGTAACCGCATCACGTCCTGCCTGACCAGCCTCAACAGCTGCCTAGACCCCGTGGTCTACTTCTTCGTTGGGGAGAAGTTCCGCGAGCGCTTCTGCCACTTCGTGTGCGGCCGCAGGAAGAGGACGCAGTCTGTCAGCCATGAGACCAAGACGAACGAGAGCTCGCTCAGCGGCAAGTCTGAGCTTTAGTGATGGTGGCAAGAGATGGCTCCCTCTCCATGACGGGATGTGTGTGTGCGTGTGTGTGTGTGTGCGTGCGTGTGCGCGTGTGCGTGTGCGTGTGTGAGTGTGTGTGTGCGTGCGTGTGCGTGCGTGCGTGCGTGCATGGTGTGTGTGCGTGCGCGTGCATGTGTGTGTGCGCGCACACACAAGGTTGGTGATCATGTGTCCATGAGCACTTAATTGTCAAAACGAATCTCGGAATAATGGTAGTGTGGATTTGACTGGGAGAGTATGACAGATGATGCGAGTCAGTCTGATGTCAATCATTCTCACTCCAGTGATGCTGTATCTGGTGTGAAGCCGGTCAGCGCACTCCCCTGACGTGAGATCGTGCAGTGAACACCTGAGCTGAACCAGGATGATGTTTGAATTTTCAGAGGGAGGTTTGACCACTGAAACGTCCTACTCTCAGGTACATCACAAACAGTTAAAAAAACAGCAGACTCACCTGTGCCCCTCTCTCCAGCTGAGGTTGGGTCTCCATGACATTTCGTGACAAGTTAAATGAAGGAATGAACTCATTTAAAAAGTGATGCTGTAATTATCTTTTCCAGAGTAGTTATGGGGTGGGGAGTTAGTCCACAGGTGTGGAGGTGGGTGGGGAAGGTCTGTCAGGTGGGGTAGTGGGTGAGGGGATTATTTAATTTTTCTGTAGGCGTCATTGCTGTAGTAGACTACAAGATGTGTCCCTGGAACAACCGGAAAGAGGCCAGTTCCAAGGCAGGAAGATTGGAAAACCTGGAAGAGAAGCTATCTTCTTCTGGATTGGTCTCATTTCCAAATAAAACTGTGTGGGAGGGTACAAAGTTCTTGTAGTACAGACTCTTCAAGTGAAATCAAGCACAGCTCGATGGAACTATCATCACTGTTGCACGAGCAAAGTGATCTTTTACTTGTAAAGTTAAACCTGGATGGTTTACGTTAAAACTGAAGCAACTAATCAAAACAAGATCCAGGCAGGAATGCGAGATCCACATGACTGCCTAACCATCTCCACATTCTGGTCCAGTATGGGATGTGAGCAGCTGAGAAAGCTGATCCCTGGAAACCTGTTTATGATTTCTCTGCCATTGATCTCTGAGTCTCCAGTACAGGTTATCTCCCCGTCCTTGGATACCTGCTCTAACTAATGGACAATTCAATGTTATCTGCTAGTGTGGTGAGACATTGAGCATGTACAGCCGTGAACTAAACCTGACCGGAAATAAACAATTCTTTCTAAAAAATAATGCACTCCATAATGCTGCTAAATATTACAAAGCACCGCCGTTCAGCTTATCCACACTATTATATCCTGTCAGAACTGCTGCTGTCTGGTCTGCTGGTTATTCCTCGCCTGTGCTGCTGCTGTGGTCTGTGGCTGGGGTCTCTTAAGTATAGCTCCACAAAATCCATGACCCTCCATCTCAGCTCACAGACAGTAGGCAAGAGAGCATTTACAAAGCAAATGATCGGACACCGTGTTGTATCACGGCCAGATCTCTACCTTCAGTTTTATCAGACGCGGGTCCCGGTTTCTCTCCACCCTTATATCGGTCAAGGAAGTGAAGGGCTCTTTCTCTGGGCTTGGCTTCCAGCAACTTTCAGCAAGCAGTCTGGACAATAAAATCAACTCAACAGATCCCCCTAGTGGTGCCATATGCAAGTACAGTGCCCAATAACGCCCTTTCGCCCATCGTGCATCGGTCTGTCCTATCTCCAGCTAAAGCTCCCCCCAGCGAGATTTCTCAACCCTCCTGCTTTCCAATTCCTCCCACTTATCCTTCACTCTGAATAATCCTCTCTGTTCCAGATATAAGGAGGTATCTGGTATCTCTAACACACAGTCCTGCTTCACACTTTGTTTTCACCACTGCTGCCCCATTTGGTGTTATAATGGGAAACTCATAGTTACACCTAGCGACGGAGCAACGTTGTGTCCAACACAGAACAGGCCCTTTGGTCGTACTAACCTACTCTAAGACCAATTTAGCTCTTCCTTCCTACGCAGCCCTCCATTTTCCTATCATCCACGAGTTATCTAAGAGTTTCTTAAATGCCCCTAATGTATCTGCCTCCACCACCACCCCAACAGCATACCCACCACTTTCTGTGTGAAGAACATAATTCTGACATTCCCCCAGTACGTTGTTCCAATCTCCTTAAAATTAACCCTCATTTCCACCCTGGGAGAAAGGCTCTGACTATCCACGATCGATGCCTCTGATCATCTTGTACACCTCCATCAGACCTCGGTCAGTCTCAGTGCAGTCATAAATTGTCCTCAACCTAGTAGTAATGCAGTCACCTGCACACAGCTGTCCACATACAGCAGTGCAGCATTATCGACTGTGATCACAGGCTGTCAGTCCTGACGTGAGCAGATTGATATTAACGGGTTGTTCCCTTAAATCCAGCATGGTTCTGCTTCTCTGTCCCAGCTTTCACCTTGGCCTGGGCTGGAGCTGATAGATGTTTGGAGAACCATCTGAACAGCCCTGCCGGTCTTGGGTCACTGACAATCTTCTCAGATCTGAATCCAGTTACTGGTACTTAAATCACACAGACCAATGGATCTGGGAACTTGGGAAAATGTTCCCCAGTTAGTCCAATGGTGTGGCCCACACCACTGGATCCAGTAACTGCCCTGGCTAGGTGGAGATGAGGATCATTGAAGCGCACCAGTCCTTTGACTGGTCAAAGAGGAAGATGACAACAGTCTTTGTTGGACTTCACGTTGCTTAAAATGCACCAGTGCTGTTTAGTCTTCGTACAACATGCAGCAACTCAAAAGGACATCTCACCAGCACTCCGTGAGAACAGCAACACCCCAGCAGTGCTCCTTTACAGCCTCACCAACATGCCATCTCCCCAACACCCCCACCCAGACACCAACACTCCCACTAACGTTCCTCAACACACCCCAAAACAACATGACCAGCACTCAATCAAGCCCCTCCCAAACTCACCCTACACCAACACCCCACTACATCCCTCCCCAACAATCTATGCCAATACTCCATCACACCCCTCCACAACACCCTACACCAGCACTCCATCACTCCCCACCCCAACACCCTTCACCAATACAGCAAAACACAACCCCCAAACTAACCACAACACACTAACAAACCCCTCCCCAAAACACCCTACACCTACAATTATTCACCCCAACACTCCAAATAAACCCTTCTCAACAACCTCCACCAACGGTGCACCAGAGCCTTCCCCAACACCCTACACAACAAACTTTCCATCACACCACTCGCCAACACCCTCCACCAACACACCATCACACCCCTCCCCAACACCCTACACCAACACACCATCACAACCCAACCCAACACCCTACACCAACACACCATCACACCCCTCCCCAACACCCTACACCAACACACATTCCATCACACCACTCCCCAACACCCTACACCAACACACCATCACACCCCTCCCCAACACCCTACACCTACACTCCATCACAACCCAACCCAACACCCTACACAAACACACCATCACACCCCTCCCCATCACCCTACACCAACACCATCACACCCCTCCCCAACACCCTACACCAACACACCATCACAATCCAACCCAACACCCCACAGCATCACTGCAACACACCCATCCCTAACACCCTACACCTACACTCCATCATTCCCCTCCCCAACACCCTACACCAATACATCACACGCCTCCTCAACACCCCACACCAACACTGCAGCACACCCCTCCCAAAGTACCCACAACATGCTATCATACCCCTCCCCTACAGCCTACACCTACACTCCACATTCACACCAAAACGACATATCAACACTGCAACATACCCCTCCCAAACTACCCACAACCTACTATCACACCACTCCCCAAAACAGCTGACACCTACAATCCTTTACCCCTCCAACACTCCAAATCAACCCTCCCCAACAACCTCCACCAACAGTGTACCAACACTCCTCCCCAACACCCAACACCTACACGCCAACACACCATCACAACGCTTCCCAACTCCCTATACCAACACTCTATCCAGCCCAACACATACACCTACACTCCATCACACCCCTCCACAAAACCCTACAACTACACTCCATGACACCCCTCCCCTAAACATACACCCACACTCCATCACACCATCACAGCCCTCCCCAACTCCCTATACCAACACTCTATCCAGCCCAACACCTACACCTACACTCCATCACACCCCTCCCCTAAACATACACCTACACTCCATCACACCATCACAGCCCTCCCGAACTCCCTATACCAACACTCTATCCAGCCCAACACCTACACCTACACTCCATCACACCACTCCCCAACACCCTACACCTACACTCCATCACACCCCTCCCCTAAACATACACCCACACTCCATCACACCATCACAGCACTCCCGAATTCCCTATACCAACACTCTATCCAGCCCAACACCTACACCTACACTCCATCACACCCCCTCCCCTAAACATACACCCACACTCCATCACACCATCACAGCCCTCCCGAATTCCCTATACCAACACTCTATCCAGCCCAACACCTACACCTACACTCCATCACACCCCTCTCCAACACCCTACACCTACACTCCATCACACCATCACAGCCCTCCCCAACTCCCTATACCAACACTCTATCCAGCCCAACACCAACACCTACACTCCATCACACCCCTCCCCTAAACATACACCCACACTCCATCACACCATCACAGCCCTCCCTAACTCCCTATACCAACACTCTATCCAGCCCAACACTACACCTACACTCCATCACACCTCGCCCCTAAACATACACCCACACTCCATCACACCATCACAGCCCTCCCGAATTCCCTATACCAACACTCTATCCAGCCCAACACCTACATCAACACTCCATCACACCCCTCCCCAACACCCTACTCCTACACTCCATCACACCATCACAGCCCTCCCCAGCTCCCTATACCAACACTCTATCCAGCCCAACACCTACACCTACACTCCATCACACCCCTCCCCTAAACATACACCCACACTCCATCACACCATCACAGCCCTCCCCAACTCCCTATACCAACACTCTATCCAGCCCAACACCTACACCAAAACTCCATCACACCCCTCCCCAACACCCTACACCTACACTCCATCACAACCCAACCCAACACCCTACACAAACACACCATCACACCCCTCCCCATCACCCTACACCAACACCATCACACCCCTCCCCAACACCCTACACCAACACACCATCACAACCCAACCCAACACCCCACAGCATCACTGCAACACACCCATCCCCAACACCCTACACCTACACTCCATCATTCCCCTCCCCAACACCCTACACCAATACATCACACGCCTCCTCAACACCCCACACCAACACTGCAGCACACCCCTCCCAAAGTACCCACAACATGCTATCATACCCCTCCCCTACAGCCTACACCTACACTCCACATTCACCCCAAAACGACACACCAACACTGCAACATACCCCTCCCAAACTACCCACAACCTACTATCACACCCCTCCCCAAAACAGCTGAAACCTACAATCCTTTACCCCTCCAACACTCCAAATCAACCCTCCCCAACAACCTCCTCCAACAGTGTACCAACACTCCTCCCCAACACCCTACACCTACACTCCAACACACCATCACAACGCTTCCCAACTCCCTATACCAACACTCTATCCAGCCCAACACATACACCTACACTCCATCACACCCCTCCACAAAACCCTACAACTACACTCCATGACACCCCTCCCCTAAACATACACCCACACTCCATCACACCATCACAGCCCTCCCCAACTCCATATACCAACACTCTATCCAGCCCAACACCTACACCTACACTCCATCACACCCCTCCCCTAAACATACACCTACACTCCATCACACCATCACAGCCCTCCCGAACTCCCTATACCAACACTCTATCCAGCCCAACACCTACACCTACACTCCATCACACCACTCCCCAACACCCTACACCTACACTCCATCACACCCCTCCCCTAAACATACACCCACACTCCATCACACCATCACAGCCCTCCCGAACTCCCTATACCAACACTCTATCCAGCCCAACACCAACACCTACACTCCATCACACCCCTCCCCTAAACATACACCCACACTCCATCACACCATCACAGCCCTCCCGAACTCCCTATACCAACACTCTATCCAGCCCAACACTACACCTACACTCCATCACACCCCTCCCCAACAACCTACACCTACACTCCATCACACCATCACAGCCCTCCCCAACTCCCTATACCAACACTCTATCCAGCCCAACACCTACACCTACACTCCATCACACCCCTCCCCTAAACATACACCCACACTCCATCACACCATCACAGACCTCCCCAACTCCCTATACCAACACTCTATCCAGCCCAACACCTACACCAAAACTCCATCACACCCCTCCCCAACACCCTACACCTACACTCCATCACACCCCTCCACTAAACATACACCCACACTCCATCACACCATCACAGCCCTCCCCAACTCCCTATACCAACACTCTATCCAGCCCAACACCTACACCAAAACTCCATCACACCCCTCCCCAACACCCTACACCTACACTCCATCACACCCCTCCCCTAAACATACACCCACACTCCATCACACCATCACAGCCCTCCCGAACTCACTATACCAACACTCTATCCAGCCCAACACCTACACCTACACTCCATCACACCCCTCCCCTAAACATACACCCACACTCCATCACACCATCACATCCCTCCCCAACACCTACACCTACACTCCATCACACCATCACAGCCCTCCCGAACTCCCTATACCAACACTCTATCCAGCCCAACACCAACACCTACACTCCATCACACCCCTCCCCTAAACATACACCCACACTCCATCACACCATCACAGCCCTCCCGAACTCCCTATACCAACACTCTATCCAGCCCAACACTACACCTACACTCCATCACACCTCGCCCCTAAACATACACCCACAATCCATCACACCATCACAGCCCTCCCCAACTCCCTATACCAACACTCTATCCAGCCCAACACCAACACCTACACTCCATCACACCCCTCCCCTAAACATACACCCACACTCCATCACACCATCACAGCCCTCCCGAACTCCCTATACCAACACTCTATCCAGCCCAACACCAACACCTACACTCCATCACACCCCTCCCCTAAACATACACCCACACTCCATCACACCATCACAGCCCTCCCGAACTCCCTATACCAACACTCTATCCAGCCCAACACTACACCTACACTCCATCACACCCCTCCCCAACAACCTACACCTACACTCCATCACACCATCACAGCCCTCCCCAACTCCCTATACCAACACTCTATCCAGCCCAACACCTACACCTACACTCCATCACACCCCTCCCCTAAACATACACCCACACTCCATCACACCATCACAGACCTCCCCAACTCCCTATACCAACACTCTATCCAGCCCAACACCTACACCAAAACTCTATCACACCCCTCCCCAACACCCTACACCTACACTCCATCACACCCCTCCACTAAACATACACCCACACTCCATCACACCATCACAGCCCTCCCCAACTCCCTATACCAACACTCTATCCAGCCCAACACCTACACCAAAACTCCATCACACCCCTCCCCAACACCCTACACCTACACTCCATCACACCCCTCCCCTAAACATACACCCACACTCCATCACACCATCACAGCCCTCCCGAACTCACTATACCAACACTCTATCCAGCCCAACACCTACACCTACACTCCATCACACCCCTCCCCTAAACATACACCCACACTCCATCACACCATCACATCCCTCCCCAACACCTACACCTACACTCCATCACACCCCTCCCCTAAACATACACCCACACTCCATCACACCATCACAGCCCTCCCCAACTCCCTATACCAACACTCTATCCAGCCCAACACCTACATCAACACTCCATCACATCCCTCCCCAACACCCTACACCTACACTCCATCACACCCCTCCCCTAAACATACACCCACACTCCATCACACCATCACAGCCCTCCCGAACTCACTATACCAACACTCTATCCAGCCCAACACCTACACCTACACTCCATCACACCCCTCCCCTAAACATACACCCACACTCCATCACACCATCACAGCCCTCCCCAACTCCCTATACCAACACTCTATCCAGCCCAACACCTACATCAACACTCCATCACACCCCTCCCCAACACCCGAAACCTACACTCCATCACACCCCTCCCCTAAACATACACCCACACTCCATCACACCATCACAGCCCTCCCCAACTCCCTATACCAACACTCTTTCCAGCCCAACACCTACACCAAAACTCAATCACACCCCTCCCCTAAACATACACCCACACTCCATCACACCATCACAGCCCTCCCTAACTCCATATACCAACACTCTATCCAGCCCAACACCTACACCTACACTCCATCACACCCCTCCCCAACACCCTACACCTACACTCCATCACACCATCACAGCCCTCCCCAGCTCCCTATACCAACACTCTATCCAGCCCAACACCTACACCTACACTCCATCACACCCCGCCCCTAAACATACACCCACACTCCATCACACCATCACAGCCCTCCCGAATTCCCTATACCAACACTCTATCCAGCCCAACACCTACACCTACACTCCATCACACCCCTCCCCAACACCCTACAACTACACTCCATCACACCATCACAGCCCTCCCGAACTCCCTATACCAACACTCTACCCAGCCCAACACCAACACCTACACTCCATCACACCCCTCCCCTAAACATACACCCACACTCCATCACACCATCACAGCCCTCCCGAACTCCCTATACCAACACTCTATCCAGCCCAACACTACACCTACACTCCATCACACCTCGCCCCTAAACATACACCCACAATCCATCACACCATCACAGCCCTCCCGAACTCCCTATACCAACACTCTATCCAGCCCAACACCAACACCTACACTCCATCACACCCCTCCCCTAAACATACACCCACACTCCATCACACCATCACAGCCCTCCCGAACTCCCTATACCAACACTCTATCCAGCCCAACACTACACCTACACTCCATCACACCCCTCCCCAACAACCTACACCTACACTCCATCACACCATCACAGCCCTCCCCAACTCCCTATACCAACACTCTATCCAGCCCAACACCTACACCTACACTCCATCACACCCCTCCCCTAAACATACACCCACACTCCATCACACCATCACAGACCTCCCCAACTCCCTATACCAACACTCTATCCAGCCCAACACCTACACCAAAACTCCATCACACCCCTCCCCAACACCCTACACCTACACTCCATCACACCCCTCCACTAAACATACACCCACACTCCATCACACCATCACAGCCCTCCCCAACTCCCTATACCAACACTCTATCCAGCCCAACACCTACACCAAAACTCCATCACACCCCTCCCCAACACCCTACACCTACACTCCATCACACCCCTCCCCTAAACATACACCCACACTCCATCACACCATCACAGCCCTCCCGAACTCACTATACCAACACTCTATCCAGCCCAACACCTACACCTACACTCCATCACACCCCTCCCCTAAACATACACCCACACTCCATCACACCATCACATCCCTCCCCAACACCTACACCTACACTCCATCACACCCCTCCCCTAAACATACACCCACACTCCATCACACCATCACAGCCCTCCCCAACTCCCTATACCAACACTCTATCCAGCCCAACACCTACATCAACACTCCATCACATCCCTCCCCAACACCCTACACCTACACTCCATCACACCCCTCCCCTAAACATACACCCACACTCCATCACACCATCACAGCCCTCCCGAACTCACTATACCAACACTCTATCCAGCCCAACACCTACACCTACACTCCATCACACCCCTCCCCTAAACATACACCCACACTCCATCACACCATCACAGCCCTCCCCAACTCCCTATACCAACACTCTATCCAGCCCAACACCTACATCAACACTCCATCACACCCCTCCCCCAACACCCGACACCTACACTCCATCACACCCCTCCCCTAAACATACACCCACACTCTATCACACCATCACAGCCCTCCCCAACTCCCTATACCAACACTCTTTCCAGCCCAACACCTACACCAAAACTCAATCACACCCCTCCCCTAAACATACACCCACACTCCATCACACCATCACAGCCCTCCCTAACTCCATATACCAACACTCTATCCAGCCCAACACCTACACCTACACTCCATCACACCCCTCCCCAACACCCTACACCTACACTCCATCACACCATCACAGCCCTACCCAACTCCCTATACCAACACTCTATCCAGCCCAACACCTACACCTACACACCATCACACCCCTCCCCTAAACATACACCCACACTCCATCACACCATCACAGCCCTACCCAACTCCCTATACCAGCACTCTATCCAGTCCAACACCTACACCTACACTCCATCACACCCCTCCCCTAAACATACACCCACACTCCATCACACCATCACAGCCCTCCCTAACTCCCTATACCAACACTCTATCCAGCCCAACACCTACACCTACACTCCATCACACCCCTCCCCTAAACATACACCCACACTCCATCACACCATCACAGCCCTCCCTAACTCCCTATACCAACACTCTATCCAGCCCAACACTACACCTGCACTCCATCACACCTCGCCCCTAAACATACACCCACACTCCATCACACCATCACAGCCCTCCCGAATTCCCTATACCAACATTCTATCCAGCCCAACACCTACATCAACACTCCATCACACCCCTCCCCAACACCCTACACCTACACTCCATCACACCATCACAGCCCTCCCCAGCTCCCTATACCAACACTGTATCCAGCCCAACACCTACACCTACACTCCATCACACCCCTCCCCTAAACATACACCCACACTCCATCACACCATCACAGCCCTCCCTAACTCCCTATACCAACACTCTATCCAGCCCAACACTACACCTACACTCCATCACACCTCGCCCCTAAACATACACCCACACTCCATCACACCATCACAGCCCTCCCGAATTCCCTATACCAACACTCTATCCAGCCCAACACCTACATCAACACTCCATCACACCCCTCCCCAACACCCTACACCTACACTCCATCACACCCCTCCCCAACACCCTACACCTACACTCCATCACACCCCTCCCCTAAACATACACCCACACTCCATCACACCATCACAGCCCTCCCCAACTCCCTATACCAACACTCTATCCAGCCCAACACCTACACCAAAACTCCATCACACCCCTCCCCAACACCCTACACCTACACTCCATCACACCCCTCCCCTAAACATACACCCACACTCCATCACACCATCACAGCCCTCCCCAACTCCCAATACCAACACTCTATCCAGCCCAACACCTACACCAAAACTCCATCACACCCCTCCCCAACACCCTACACCTACACTCCATCACACCCCTCCCCAACACCCTACACCTACACTCCATCACACCATCACAGCCATCCCCAGCTCCCTATACCAACACTCTATCCAGCCCAACACCTAGACCTACACTCCATCACACCCCTCCCCTAAACATACACCCACACTCCATCACACCATCACAGCCCTCCCCAACTCCCTACACCTACACTCCATCACACCCCTCCCCTAAACATACACCACACTCCATCACACCATCACAGCCCTCCCGAATTCCCTATACCAACACTCTATCCAGCCCAACACTACACCTACACTCCATCACACCTCGCCCCTAAACATACACCCACAATCCATCACACCATCACAGCCCTCCCCAACTCCCTATACCAACACTCTATCCAGCCCAACACCAACACCTACACTCCATCACACCCCTCCCCTAAACATACACCCACACTCCATCACACCATCACAGCCCTCCCGAACTCCCTATACCAACACTCTATCCAGCCCAACACCTACACCAAAACTCCATCACACCCCTCCCCAACACCCTACACCTACACTCCATCACACCCCTCCCCTAAACATACACCACACTCCATCACACCATCACAGACCTCCCGATTTCCCTATACCAACACTCTATCCAGCCCAACACCTAGACCTACACTCCATCACACCCCTCCCCTAAACATACACCCACACTCCATCACACCATCACAGCCCTCCCCAACTCCCTATACCAACACTCTATCCAGCCCAACACCTACACCAAAACTCCATCACACCCCTCCCCAACACCCTACACCTACACTCCATCACAACCCAACCCAACACCGTACACCAACACGCAATCACACCCCTCCCCAACACCCTACACCAACACCATCACACCCCTCTCCAACACCCTACAATAACACTGCATCACAACCCAACCCATCACCCTACACCAACACTCCATCACACCCCTCCCCAACACACTACACCAACACTCCATCACAACCCAACCCAACCCCCTACACCAACACTCCATCACAATCCAACCCAACACCCTACACCAACACTCCATCACAACCGAACCCAACACCGAACAGCAACACACCATCACACCCTCCCCAACACCCTACACCAACACTCCATCACAACCCAACCCAACACCGTACACCAACACGCCATCACACCCCTCCCCAACACCCTACACCAACACCATCACACCCCTCTCCAACACCCTACACCAACACTCCATCACAACACAACCCAACACCGTACACCAACACGCCATCACACCCCTCCCCAACACCCTACACCAACACTCCATCATAACCCAACCCAACACCGTACACCAACATACCATCATGCCCCTCCCTTACACCCTACACCAACACCATCACACCCCTCCCCAACAACCTACACCAACACCATCACACCCCTCCCCAATACCCTACACCATCAATCCATCACAACCCAACCCAACACCGTACACCAACACACCATCATGACCCTCCCCAACACCCTACACCAACACCATCACACCCCTCTCCAACACCCTACACCAACACTCCATCAGAACCCAACCCAACACTGTACACCAACACACCATCATGCCCCTCCGCAACACCCTTCACCAACACCATCACACCCCTCTCCAACACCCTACACCAACACTCCATCACAACCCAACCCAACACCATACACCAACACACCATCATGCCACTCCCCAACACCCTACACCAACACCATCACACCCCTCTCCAACACCCTACACCAACACTACATCACAACCCAACCCTACACCGTACACCAACACACCATCATGCCCCTCCCCAACTCCCTATACCAACACTCTATCCAGCCCAACACCAACACCTACACTCCATCACACCCCTCCCCTAAACATACACCCACACTCCATCACACCATCACAGCCCTCCCCAACTCCCTATACCAACACTCTATCCAGCCCAACACCTACACCAAAACTCCATCACACCCCTCCCCAACACCCTACACCTACACTCCATCACACCCCTCCCCAACACCCTACACCTACACTCCCAAACCATCACAGCCCTCCCCAGCTCCCTATACCAACACTCTATCCAGCCCAACACCAACACCTACACTCCATCACACCCCTCCCCTAAACATACACCCACACTCCATCACACCATCACAGCCCTCCCAAACTCACTATACCAACACTCTATCCAGCCCAACACCTACACCTACACTCCATCACACCCCTCCCCTAAACATACACCCACACTCCATCACACCATCACAGCCCTCCCCAACTCCCTATACCAACACTCTATCCAGCCCAACACCTACATCAACACTCCATCACACCCCTCCCCAACACCCTACACCTACACTCCATCACACCCCTCCCCTAAACATACACCCACACTCCATCACACCATAACAGCCCTCCCAAACTCACTATACCAACACTCTATCCAGCCCAACACCTACATCAAAACTCAATCACACCCCTCCCCAACACCCTACACCTACACTCCATCACACCATCACAGCCCTCCCCAGCTCCGTATACCAACACTCTATCCAGCCCAACACCTACACCTACACTCCATCACACCCCTCCCCTAAACATACACCCACACTCCATCACACCATCACAGCCCTCCCTAACTCCCTATACCAACGCTCTATCCAGCCCAACACTACACCTACACTCCATCACACCTCGCCCCTAAACATACACCCACACTCCATCACAGCCCTCCCAAATTCCCTATACCAACACTCTATCCAGCCCAACACCTACATCAACACTCCATCACACCCCTCCCCAACACCCTACACCTACACTCCATCACACCCCTCCCCAACACCCTACACCTACACTCCATCACACCCCTCCCCTAAACATACACCCACACTCCATCACACCATCACAGCCCTCCCCAACTCCCTATACCAACACTCTATCCAGCCCAACACCTACACCTACACTCCATCACACCCCTCCCCAACACCCTACACCTACACTCCATCACACCACTCCCCAACACCCTACACCTACACTCCATCACACCCCTCCCCTAAACATACACCCACACTCCATCACACCATCACAGCCCTCCCCAACTCCCTATACCAACACTCTATCCAGCCCAACACCTACACCAAAACTCCATCACACCCCTCCCCAACACCCTACACCTACACTCCATCACACCCCTCCCCAACACCCTACACCTACACTCCATCACACCATCACAGCCATCCCCAGCTCCCTATACCAACACTCTATCCAGCCCAACACCTACACCTACACTCCATCACACCCCTCCCCTAAACATACACCCACACTCCATCACACCATCACAGCCCTCCCCAACTCCCTATACCAACACTCTATCCAGCCCAACACCTACACCTACACTCCATCACACCTCGACCCTAAACATACACCCACACTCCATCACACCATCACAGCCCTCCCGAATTCCCTATACCAACACTCTATCCAGCCCAACACCTACACCTACACTCCATCACACCCCTCCCCAACACCCTACACCTACACTCCATCACACCATCACAGCCCTCCCCAACTCCCTATACCAACACTCTATCCAGCCCAACACCAACACCTACACTCCATCACACCCCTCCCCTAAACATACACCCACACTCCATCACACCATCACAGCCCTCCCGAACTCCCTATACCAACACTCTATCCAGCCCAACACCTACACCTACACTCCATCACACCCCTCCCCTAAACATACACCCACACTCCATCACACCATCACAGCCCTCCCCAACTCCCTATACCAACACTCTATCCAGCCCAACACCTACACCAAAACTCCATCACACCCCTCCCCAACACCCTACACCTACACTCCATCACAACCCAACCCAACACCGTACACCAACACGCAATCACAACCCTCCCCAACACCCTACACCAACACCATCACACCCCTCTCCAACACCCTACAATAACACTGCATCACAACCCAACCCATCACCCTACACCAACACTCCATCACACCCCTCCCCAACACACTACACCAACACTCCATCACAACCCAACCCAACCCCCTACACCAACACTCCATCACAATCCAACCCAACACCCTACACCAACACTCCATCACAACCGAACCCAACACCGAACAGCAACACACCATCACACCCTCCCCAACACCCTACACCAACACTCCATCACAACCCAACCCAACACCGTACACCAACACGCCATCACACCCCTCCCCAATACCCTACACCAACACCATCACACCCCTCTCCAACACCCTACACCAACACTCCATCACAACACAACCCAACACCGTACACCAACACGCCATCACACCCCTCTCCAACACCCTACACCAACACTCCATCACAACCCAACCCAACACCATACACCAACACACCATCATGCCCCTCCCCAACACCTTACACCAACACCATCACACCCCTCCCCAACACCCTTCACCATCAATCCATCACAACCCAACCCAACACCGTACACCAACACACCATCATGCCCCTCCCCAACACCCTTCACCATCAATCCATCACACCGCTCCCCAACACCTTACACCAACACTCCATCACAACCCACCCCAACACCCTAAACAAACACCATCACAACCCTCTCCAACACCCTACACCAGCACTCCATCACAACCCAACCCAACACCATACACCAACACACCATCACAACCCAACCCAACACTGTACACCAACACACCATCACACCCCTCCCCAACTCCCTACACCAAAACACCATCACAACCCAACCCAACACCCTACACCAACACCATCACACCCCTCTCCAACACCCTACACCAACACTACATCACAACCAAACCCAACACCGTACACCAACACGCCATCTCACTCCTCCCCAACACCCTACAGCAACACCATCACAACCCTCTCCAACACCATACACCAACACGTAATCTCACCTCTCCCCAACACCCTACACCAACATCATCACACCCCTCTCCAACACCCTACACCAACATTCAATAACAACCCTCCCCAACACCGTACACCAACACACCATCATGCCCCTCCCCAACAACCAACACCAACACCATCACACCCCTCCCCAACACCCTACACCAACACTCCATCACAACCCAACCCAACACCCTACACCAACACTCCATCACAACCCAACCCAATACCCTACACCAACACAATCACACCCCTCTCCAACACCCTACACCAACACTCCATCACAACCCAACCCAACACCCTACACCAACACCATCACACCCCTCTCCAACACCCTACACCAGCACTCCATCACAACCAAACCCAACACCGTACACCAACACGCCATCTCACTCCTCCCCAACACCCTACAGCAACACCATCACAACCCTCTCCAACACCATACACCAACACGTAATCACACCCCTCCCCAACACCCTACACCAACATCATCACATCCCTCTCCAACACCCTACACCAACATTCAATAACAACCCTCCCCAACACCCTACACCAACACTCCATCACAACCCAACCCAACACCCTACACCAACACTCCATCACAACCCAACCCAATACCCTACACCAACACAATCACACCCCTCTCCAACACCCTACACCAACACTCCATCACAACCCAACCCAACACACTACACCAACACCATCACACCCCTCTCCAACACCCTACACCAGCACTCCATCACAACCCAACCCAACACTGTACACCAACACACCATCACTCCCCTCCCCAACTCCCTACACCAACACCATCACAACCCAACCCAACACCCTACACCAACACCATCACACCCCTCTCCAACACCCTACACCAACACTCCATCACAACCAAACCCAACACGGTACACCAACACGCCATCTCACTCCTCGCCAACACCCTACACCAACACCATCACAACCCACTCCAACACCATACACCAACACGCAATCACACCCCTCTCCAACACCCTACACCAACACTCCATCACAACCCAACCCAACACCCTGCACCAACACCATCACACCCCTCTCCAACACCCTACACCAGCACTCCATCACAACCCAACCCAACACCATACACCAACACACCATCACAACCCAACCCAACCCAGTACACCAACAAACCATCACACCACTCCCCAACACCATACACCTACACTCCATCACACCCCTCCCCTAAACATACACCCACACTCCATCACACCATCACAGCCCTCCCCAACTCCCTATACCAACACTCTATCCAGCCCAACACCTACACCAAAACTCCATCACACCCCTCCCCAACACCCTACACCTACACTCCATCACACCCCTCCCCAACACCCTACACCTACACTCCATCACACCATCACAGCCATCCCCAGCTCCCTATACCAACACTCTATCCAGCCCAATTCCTACACCTACACTCCATCACACCCCTCCCCTAAACATACACCCACACTCCATCACACCATCACAGCCCTCCCCAACTCCCTATACCAACACTCTATCCAGCCCAACACCTACACCTACACTCCATCACACCTCGACCCTAAACATACACCCACACTCCATCACACCATCACAGCCCTCCCGAATTCCCTATACCAACACTCTATCCAGCCCAACACCTACACCTACACTCCATCACACCCCTCCCCAACACCCTACACCTACACTCCATCACACCATCACAGCCCTCCCCTACTCCCTATACCAACACTCTATCCAGCCCAACACCAACACCTACACTCCATCACACCCCTCCCCTAAACATACACCCACACTCCATCACACCATCACAGCCCTCCCGAACTCCCTATACCAACACTCTATCCAGCCCAACACCTACACCTACACTCCATCACACCCCTCCCCTAAACATACACCCACACTCCATCACACCATCACAGCCCTCCCCAACTCCCTATACCAACACTCTATCCAGCCCAACACCTACACCAAAACTCCATCACACCCCTCCCCAACACCCTACACCTACACTCCATCACAACCCAACCCAACACCGTACACCAACACGCAATCACAACCTTCCCCAACACCCTACACCAACACCATCACACCCCTCTCCAACACCCTACAATAACACTGCATCACAACCCAACCCATCACCCTACACCAACACTCCATCACACCCCTCCCCAACACACTACACCAACACTCCATCACAACCCAACCCAACCCCCTACACCAACACTCCATCACAATCCAACCCAACACCCTACACCAACACTCCATCACAACCGAACCCAACACCGAAGAGCAACACACCATCACACCCTCCCCAACACCCTACACCAACACTCCATCACAACCCAACCCAACACCGTACACCAACACGCCATCACACCCCTCCCCAACACCCTACACCAACACCATCACACCCCTCTCCAACACCCTACACCAACACTCCATCACAACACAACCCAACACCGTACACCAACACGCCATCACACCCCTCTCCAACACCCTACACCAACACTCCATCACAACCCAACCCAACACCATACACCAACACACCATCATGCCCCTCCCCAACACCTTACACCAACACCATCACACCCCTCCCCAACGCCCTTCACCATCAATCCATCACAACCCAACCCAACACCGTACACCAACACACCATCATGCCCCTCCCCAACACCCTTCACCATCAATCCATCACACCGCTCCCCAACACCTTACACCAACACTCCATCACAACCCACCCCAACACCCTAAACAAACACCATCACAACCCTCTCCAACACCCTACACCAGCACTCCATCACAACCCAACCCAACACCATACACCAACACACCATCACAACCCAACCCAACACTGTACACCAACACACCATCACACCCCTCCCCAACTCCCTACACCAAAACACCATCACAACCCAACCCAACACCCTACACCAACACCATCACACCCCTCTCCAACACCCTACACCAACACTACATCACAACCAAACCCAACACCGTACACCAACACGCCATCTCACTCCTCCCCAACACCCTACAGCAACACCATCACAACCCTCTCCAACACCATACACCAACACGTAATCACACCTCTCCCCAACACCCTACACCAACATCATCACACCCCTCTCCAACACCCTACACCAACATTCAATAACAACCCTCCCCAACACCGTACACCAACACACCATCATGCCCCTCCCCAACAACCAACACCAACACCATCACACCCCTCCCCAACACCCTACACCAACACTCCATCACAACCCAACCCAACACCCTACACCAACACTCCATCACAACCCAACCCAATACCCTACACCAACACAATCACACCCCTCTCCAACACCCTACACCAACACTCCATCACAACCCAACCCAACACCCTACACCAACACCATCACACCCCTCTCCAACACCCTACACCAGCACTCCATCACAACCCAACCCAACACCCTACACCAACACCATCACACCCCTCTCCAACACCCTACACCAACACTACATCACAACCAAACCCAACACCGTACACAAACACGCCATCTCACTCCTCCCCAACACCCTACAGCAACACCATCACAACCCTCTCCAACACCATACACCAACACGTAATCACACCCCTCCCCAACACCCTACACCAACATCATCACACTCCTCTCCAACACCCTACACCAACATTCAATAACAACCCTCCCCAACACCCTACACCAACACTCCATCACAACCCAACCCAACACCCTACACCAACACTCCATCACAACCCAACCCAATACCCTACACCAACACAATCACACCCCTCCCCAACTCCCTACACCAACACCATCACAACCCAACCCAACACCCTACACCAACACCATCACACCCCTCTCCAACACCCTACACCAACACTCCATCACAACCAAACCCAACACCGTACACCAACACGCCATCTCACTCCTCGCCAACACCCTACACCAACACCATCACAACCCACTCCAACACCATACACCAACACGCAATCACACCCCTCTCCAACACCCTACACCAACACTCCATCACAACCCAACCCAACACCCTACACCTACACCATCACACCCCTCTCCAACACCCTACACCAGCACTCCATCACAACCCAATCCAACACCATACACCAACACACCATCACAACCCAACCCAACCCAGTACACCAACAAACCATCACACCCCTCCCCACCACCCTACACCAACACACCATCACAACCCAACCTAACACCCTACACCAACATCATCACACCCCTCTCCAACACCCTACACCAACACTCCATCACAACCAAACCCAACACCGTACACCAACACGCCATCTCACTCCTCCCCAACACCCTACACCAACACCATCACAACCCTCTCCAACACCATACACCAACACGCAATCACACCCCTCCCCAACACCCTACACCAACACCATCACACCCCTCTCCAACACCCTACACCAACACTCCATCACAACCAAACCCAACACCATACACCAAAACACCATCATGACCCTCCCCAACACCCTACATCAACACTCCATCACAACCCGACCCGACACCGTACACCAACACACCATCATGCCCCTCCCCAACACCCTACACCAACCCTCCATCACAACCCAACCCAACACCATACACCAACACACCAACATGCCCCTCCCCAACACCCTACACCTACACTCCATCACACCCCTCCCCTAAACATACACCCACACTCCATCACACCATCACAGCCCTCCCCAACTCCCTATACCAACACTCTATCCAGCCCAACACCTACACCAAAACTCCATCACACCCCTCCCCAACACCCTACACCTACACTCCATCACAACCCAACCCAACACCATACACCAACACGCAATCACAACCCTCCCCAACACCCTACACCAACACCATCACACCCCTCTCCAACACCCTACAATAACACTGCATCACAACCCAACCCATCACCCTACACCAACACTCCATCACACCCCTCCCCAACACACTACACCAACACTCCATCACAACCCAACCCAACCCCCTACACCAACACTCCATCACAATCCAACCCAACACCCTACACCAACACTCCATCACAACCGAACCCAACACCGAACAGCAACACACCATCACACCCTCCCCAACACCCTACACCAACACTCCATCACAACCCAACCCAACACCGTACACCAACACGCCATTACACCCCTCCCCAACACCCTACACCAACACCATCACACCCCTCCCCAACACCCTACACCAACATCATCACACCCCTCTCCAACACCCTACACCAACATTCAATAACAACCCTCCCCAACACCCTACACCAACATTCAATAACAACCCTCCCCAACACCCTACACCAACACTCCATCACAACCCAACCCAACACCCTACACCAACACTCCATCACAACCCAACCCAATACACTACACCAACACAATCACACCCCTCCCCAACTCCCTACACCAACACCATCACAACCCAACCCAACACCCTACACCAACACCATCACACCCCTCTCCAACACCCTACACCAGCACTCCATCACAACCAAACCCAACACCGTACACCAACACGCCATCTCACTCCTCCCCAACACCCTACAGCAACACCATCACAACCCTCTCCAACACCATACACCAACACGTAATCACACCCCTCCCCAACACCCTACACCAACATCATCACACCCCTCTCCAACACCCTACACCAACATTCAATAACAACCCTCCCCAACACCCTACACCAACACTCCATCACAACCCAACCCAATACCCTACACCAACACAATCACACCCCTCTCCAACACCCTACACCAACACTCCATCACAACCCAACCCAACACCCTACACCAACACCATCACACCCCTCTCCAACACCCTACACCAGCACTCCATCACAACCCAACCCAACACTGTACACCAACACACCATCACACCCCTCCCCAACTCCCTACACCAACACCATCACAACCCAACCCAACACCCTACACCAACACCATCACACCCCTCTCCAACACCCTACACCAACACTCCATCACAACCAAACCCAACACGGTACACCAACACGCCATCTCACTCCTCGCCAACACCCTACACCAACACCATCACAACCCACTCCAACACCATACACCAACACGCAATCACACCCCTCTCCAACACCCTACACCAACACTCCATCACAACCCAACCCAACACCCTACACCAACACCATCACACCCCTCTCCAACACCCTACACCAGCACTCCATCACAACCCAACCCAACACCATACACCAACACACCATCACAACCCAACCCAACTCAGTACACCAACAAACCATCACACCCCTCCCCACCACCCTACACCTACACTCCATCACACCACTCCCCAACACCATACACCTACACTCCATCACACCCCTCCCCTAAACATACACCCACACTCCATCACACCATCACAGCCCTCCCCAACTCCCTATACCAACACTCTATCCAGCCCAACACCTACACCAAAACTCCATCACACCCCTCCCCAACACCCTACACCTACACTCCATCACACCCCTCCCCAACACCCTACACCTACACTCCATCACACCATCACAGCCATCCCCAGCTCCCTATACCAACACTCTATCCAGCCCAATTCCTACACCTACACTCCATCACACCCCTCCCCTAAACATACACCCACACTCCATCACACCATCACAGCCCTCCCCAACTCCCTATACCAACACTCTATCCAGCCCAACACCTACACCTACACTCCATCACACCTCGACCCTAAACATACACCCACACTCCATCACACCATCACAGCCCTCCCGAATTCCCTATACCAACACTCTATCCAGCCCAACACCTACACCTACACTCCATCACACCCCTCCCCAACACCCTACACCTACACTCCATCACACCATCACAGCCCTCCCCTACTCCCTATACCAACACTCTATCCAGCCCAACACCAACACCTACACTCCATCACACCCCTCCCCTAAACATACACCCACACTCCATCACACCATCACAGCCCTCCCGAACTCCCTATACCAACACTCTATCCAGCCCAACACCTACACCTACACTCCATCACACCCCTCCCCTAAACATACACCCACACTCCATCACACCATCACAGCCCTCCCCAACTCCCTATACCAACACTCTATCCAGCCCAACACCTACACCAAAACTCCATCACACCCCTCCCCAACACCCTACACCTACACTCCATCACAACCCAACCCAACACCGTACACCAACACGCAATCACAACCTTCCCCAACACCCTACACCAACACCATCACACCCCTCTCCAACACCCTACAATAACACTGCATCACAACCCAACCCATCACCCTACACCAACACTCCATCACACCCCTCCCCAACACACTACACCAACACTCCATCACAACCCAACCCAACCCCCTACACCAACACTCCATCACAATCCAACCCAACACCCTACACCAACACTCCATCACAACCGAACCCAACACCGAAGAGCAACACACCATCACACCCTCCCCAACACCCTACACCAACACTCCATCACAACCCAACCCAACACCGTACACCAACACGCCATCACACAACTCCCCAACACCCTACACCAACACCATCACACCCCTCTCCAACACCCTACACCAACACTCCATCACAACACAACCCAACACCGTACACCAACACGCCATCACACCCCTCTCCAACACCCTACACCAACACTCCATCACAACCCAACCCAACACCATACACCAACACACCATCATGCCCCTCCCCAACACCTTACACCAACACCATCACACCCCTCCCCAACGCCCTTCACCATCAATCCATCACAACCCAACCCAACACCGTACACCAACACACCATCATGCCCCTCCCCAACACCCTTCACCATCAATCCATCACACCGCTCCCCAACACCTTACACCAACACTCCATCACAACCCACCCCAACACCCTAAACAAACACCATCACAACCCTCTCCAACACCCTACACCAGCACTCCATCACAACCCAACCCAACACCATACACCAACACACCATCACAACCCAACCCAACACTGTACACCAACACACCATCACACCCCTCCCCAACTCCCTACACCAAAACACCATCACAACCCAACCCAACACCCTACACCAACACCATCACACCCCTCTCCAACACCCTACACCAACACTACATCACAACCAAACCCAACACCGTACACCAACACGCCATCTCACTCCTCCCCAACACCCTACAGCAACACCATCACAACCCTCTCCAACACCATACACCAACACGTAATCACACCTCTCCCCAACACCCTACACCAACATCATCACACCCCTCTCCAACACCCTACACCAACATTCAATAACAACCCTCCCCAACACCGTACACCAACACACCATCATGCCCCTCCCCAACAACCAACACCAACACCATCACACCCCTCCCCAACACCCTACATCAACACTCCATCACAACCCGACCCGACACCGTACACCAACACACCATCATGCCCCTCCCCAACACCCTACACCAACCCTCCATCACAACCCAACCCAACACCATACACCAACACACCATCATGCCCCTCCCCAACACCCTACACCTACACTCCATCACACCCCTCCCCTAAACATACACCCACACTCCATCACACCATCACAGCCCTCCCCAACTCCCTATACCAACACTCTATCCAGCCCAACACCTACACCAAAACTCCATCACACCCCTCCCCAACACCCTACACCTACACTCCATCACAACCCAACCCAACACCATACACCAACACGCAATCACAACCCTCCCCAACACCCTACACCAACACCATCACACCCCTCTCCAACACCCTACAATAACACTGCATCACAACCCAACCCATCACCCTACACCAACACTCCATCACACCCCTCCCCAACACACTACACCAACACTCCATCACAACCCAACCCAACCCCCTACACCAACACTCCATCACAATCCAACCCAACACCCTACACCAACACTCCATCACAACCGAACCCAACACCGAACAGCAACACACCATCACACCCTCCCCAACACCCTACACCAACACTCCATCACAACCCAACCCAACACCGTACACCAACACGCCATTACACCCCTCCCTAACACCCTACACCAACACCATCACACCCCTCCCCAACACCCTACACCAACATCATCACACCCCTCTCCAACACCCTACACCAACATTCAATAACAACCCTCCCCAACACCCTACACCAACATTCAATAACAACCCTCCCCAACACCCTACACCAACACTCCATCACAACCCAACCCAACACCCTACACCAACACTCCATCACAACCCAACCCAATACCCTACACCAACACAATCACACCCCTCTCCAACACCCTACACCAACACTCCATCACAACCCAACCCAACACCCTACACCAACACCATCACACCCCTCTCCAACACCCTACACCAGCACTCCATCACAACCCAACCCAACACTGTACACCAACACACCATCACACCCCTCCCCAACTCCCTACACCAACACCATCACAACCCAACCCAACACCCTACACCAACACCATCACACCCCTCTCCAACACCCTACACCAACACTCCATCACAACCAAACCCAACACGGTACACCAACACGCCATCTCACTCCTCGCCAACACCCTACACCAACACCATCACAACCCACTCCAACACCATACACCAACACGCAATCACACCCCTCTCCAACACCCTACACCAACACTCCATCACAACCCAACCCAACACCCTACACCAACACCATCACACCCCTCTCCAACACCCTACACCAGCACTCCATCACAACCCAACCCAACACCATACACCAACACACCATCACAACCCAACCCAACCCAGTACACCAACAAACCATCACACCCCTCCCCACCACCCTACACCTACACTCCATCACACCACTCCCCAACACCATACACCTACACTCCATCACACCCCTCCCCTAAACATACACCCACACTCCATCACACCATCACAGCCCTCCCCAACTCCCTATACCAACACTCTATCCAGCCCAACACCTACACCAAAACTCCATCACACCCCTCCCCAACACCCTACACCTACACTCCATCACACCCCTCCCCAACACCCTACACATACACTCCATCACACCATCACAGCCATCCCCAGCTCCCTATACCAACACTCTATCCAGCCCAATTCCTACATCTACACTCCATCACACCCCTCCCCTAAACATACACCCACACTCCATCACACCATCACAGCCCTCCCCAACTCCCTATACCAACACTCTATCCAGCCCAACACCTACACCTACACTCCATCACACCTCGACCCTAAACATACACCCACACTCCATCACACCATCACAGCCCTCCCGAATTCCCTATACCAACACTCTATCCAGCCCAACACCTACACCTACACTCCATCACACCCCTCCCCAACACCCTACACCTACACTCCATCACACCATCACAGCCCTCCCCTACTCCCTATACCAACACTCTATCCAGCCCAACAACAACACCTACACTCCATCACACCCCTCCCCTAAACATACACCCACACTCCATCACACCATCACAGCCCTCCCGAACTCCCTATACCAACACTCTATCCAGCCCAACACCTACACCTACACTCCATCACACCCCTCCCCTAAACATACACCCACACTCCATCACACCATCACAGCCCTCCCCAACTCCCTATACCAACACTCTATCCAGCCCAACACCTACACCAAAACTCCATCACACCCCTCCCCAACACCCTACACCTACACTCCATCACAACCCAACCCAACACCGTACACCAACACGCAATCACAACCTTCCCCAACACCCTACACCAACACCATCACACCCCTCTCCAACACCCTACAATAACACTGCATCACAACCCAACCCATCACCCTACACCAACACTCCATCACACCCCTCCCCAACACACTACACCAACACTCCATCACAACCCAACCCAACCCCCTACACCAACACTCCATCACAATCCAACCCAACACCCTACACCAACACTCCATCACAACCGAACCCAACACCGAAGAGCAACACACCATCACACCCTCCCCAACACCCTACACCAACACTCCATCACAACCCAACCCAACACCGTACACCAACACGCCATCACACAACTCCCCAACACCCTACACCAACACCATCACACCCCTCTCCAACACCCTACACCAACACTCCATCACAACACAACCCAACACCGTACACCAACACGCCATCACACCCCTCTCCAACACCCTACACCAACACCATCACACCCCTCTCCAACACCCTACACCAACACTACATCACAACCAAACCCAACACCGTACACCAACACGCCATCTCACTCCTCCCCAACACCCTACAGCAACACCATCACAACCCTCTCCAACACCATACACCAACACGTAATCACACCTCTCCCCAACACCCTACACCAACATCATCACACCCCTCTCCAACACCCTACACCAACATTCAATAACAACCCTCCCCAACACCGTACACCAACACTCCATCACAACCCAACCCAACACCATACACCAACACACCATCATGCCCCTCCCCAACACCTTACACCAACACCATCACACCCCTCCCCAACGCCCTTCACCATCAATCCATCACAACCCAACCCAACACCGTACACCAACACACCATCATGCCCCTCCCCAACACCCTTCACCATCAATCCATCACACCGCTCCCCAACACCTTACACCAACACTCCATCACAACCCACCCCAACACCCTAAACAAACACCATCACAACCCTCTCCAACACCCTACACCAGCACTCCATCACAACCCAACCCAACACCATACACCAACACACCATCACAACCCAACCCAACACTGTACACCAACACACCATCACACCCCTCCCCAACTCCCTACACCAAAACACCATCACAACCCAACCCAACACCCTACACCAACACCATCACACCCCTCTCCAACACCCTACACCAACACTACATCACAACCAAACCCAACACCGTACACCAACACGCCATCTCACTCCTCCCCAACACCCTACAGCAACACCATCACAACCCTCTCCAACACCATACACCAACACGTAATCACACCTCTCCCCAACACCCTACACCAACATCATCACACCCCTCTCCAACACCCTACACCAACATTCAATAACAACCCTCCCCAACACCGTACACCAACACACCATCATGCCCCTCCCCAACAACCAACACCAACACCATCACACCCCTCCCCAACACCCTACACCAACACTCCATCACAACCCAACCCAACACCCTACACCAACACTCCATCACAACCCAACCCAATACCCTACACCAACACAATCACACCCCTCTCCAACACCCTACACCAACACTCCATCACAACCCAACCCAACACCCTACACCAACACCATCACACCCCTCTCCAACACCCTACACCAGCACTCCATCACAACCCAACCCAACACCCTACACCAACACCATCACACCCCTCTCCAACACCCTACACCAACACTACATCACAACCAAACCCAACACCGTACACCAACACGCCATCTCACTCCTCCCCAACACCCTACAGCAACACCATCACAACCCTCTCCAACACCATACACCAACACGTTATCACACCCCTCCCCAACACCCTACACCAACATCATCACACCCCTCTCCAACACCCTACACCAACATTCAATAACAACCCTCCCCAACACCCTACACCAACACTCCATCACAACCCAACCCAACACCCTACACCAACACTCCATCACAACCCAACCCAATACCCTACACCAACACAATCACACCCCTCCCCAACTCCCTACACCAACACCATCACAACCCAACCCAACACCCTACACCAACACCATCACACCCCTCTCCAACACCCTACACCAACACTCCATCACAACCAAACCCAACACCGTACACCAACACGCCATCTCACTCCTCGCCAACACCCTACACCAACACCATCACAACCCACTCCAACACCATACACCAACACGCAATCACACCCCTCTCCAACACCCTACACCAACACTCCATCACAACCCAACCCAACACCCTACACCAACACCATCACACCCCTCTCCAACACCCTACACCAGCACTCCATCACAACCCAATCCAACACCATACACCAACACACCATCACAACCCAACCCAACCCAGTACACCAACAAACCATCACACCCCTCCCCACCACCCTACACCAACACACCATCACAACCCAACCTAACACCCTACACCAACATCATCACACCCCTCTCCAACACCCTACACCAACACTCCATCACAACCAAACCCAACACCGTACACCAACACGCCATCTCACTCCTCCCCAACACCCTACACCAACACCATCACAACCCTCTCCAACACCATACACCAACACGCAATCACACCCCTCCCCAACACCCTACACCAACACCATCACACCCCTCTCCAACACCCTACACCAACACTCCATCACAACCAAACCCAACACCATACACCAAAACACCATCATGACCCTCCCCAACATCCTACATCAACACTCCATCACAACCCGACCCGACACCGTACACCAACACACCATCATGCCCCTCCCCAACACCCTACACCAACACTCCATCACAACCCAACCCAACACCATACACCAACACACCATCATGCCCCTCCCCAACACCCTACACCTACACTCCATCACACCCCTCCCCTAAACATACACCCACACTCCATCACACCATCACAGCCCTCCCCAACTCCCTATACCAACACTCTATCCAGCCCAACACCTACACCAAAACTCCATCACACCCCTCCCCAACACCCTACACCTACACTCCATCACAACCCAACCCAACACCGTACACCAACACGCAATCACAACCCTCCCCAACACCCTACACCAACACCATCACACCCCTCTCCAACACCCTACAATAACACTGCATCACAACCCAACCCATCACCCTACACCAACACTCCATCACACCCCTCTCCAACACCCTACACCAACACTACATCACAACCAAACCCAACACCGTACACCAACACGCCATCTCACTCCTCCCCAACACCCTACAGCAACACCATCACAACCCTCTCCAACACCATACACCAACACGTAATCACACCTCTCCCCAACACCCTACACCAACATCATCACACCCCTCTCCAACACCCTACACCAACATTCAATAACAACCCTCCCCAACACCGTACACCAACACACCATCATGCCCCTCCCCAACAACCAACACCAACACCATCACACCCCTCCCCAACACCCTACACCAACACTCCATCACAACCCAACCCAACACCCTACACCAACACTCCATCACAACCCAACCCAATACCCTACACCAACACAATCACACCCCTCTCCAACACCCTACACCAACACTCCATCACAACCCAACCCAACACCCTACACCAACACCATCACACCCCTCTCCAACACCCTACACCAGCACTCCATCACAACCCAACCCAACACCCTACACCAACACCATCACACCCCTCTCCAACACCCTACACCAACACTACATCACAACCAAACCCAACACCGTACACCAACACGCCATCTCACTCCTCCCCAACACCCTACAGCAACACCATCACAACCCTCTCCAACACCATACACCAACACGTAATCACACCCCTCCCCAACACCCTACACCAACATCATCACACCCCTCTCCAACATCCTACACCAACATTCAATAACAACCCTCCCCAACACCCTACACCAACACTCCATCACAACCCAACCCAACACCCTACACCAACACTCCATCACAACCCAACCCAATACCCTACACCAACACAATCACACCCCTCCCCAACTCCCTACACCAACACCATCACAACCCAACCCAACACCCTACACCAACACCATCACACCCCTCTCCAACACCCTACACCAACACTCCATCACAACCAAACCCAACACCGTACACCAACACGCCATCTCACTCCTCGCCAACACCCTACACCAACACCATCACAACCCACTCCAACACCATACACCAACACGCAATCACACCCCTCTCCAACACCCTACACCAACACTCCATCACAACCCAACCCAACACCCTACACCAACACCATCACACCCCTCTCCAACACCCTACACCAGCACTCCATCACAACCCAATCCAACACCATACACCAACACACCATCACAACCCAACCCAACCCAGTACACCAACAAACCATCACACCCCTCCCCACCACCCTACACCAACACACCATCACAACCCAACCTAACACCCTACACCAACATCATCACACCCCTCTCCAACACCCTACACCAACACTCCATCACAACCAAACCCAACACCGTACACCAACACGCCATCTCACTCCTCCCCAACACCCTACACCAACACCATCACACCCCTCTCCAACACCCTACACCAACACTACATCACAACCAAACCCAACACCGTACACCAACACGCCATCTCACTCCTCCCCAACACCCTACAGCAACACCATCACAACCCTCTCCAACACCATACACCAACACGTAATCACACCCCTCCCCAACACCCTACACCAACATCATCACACCCCTCTCCAACATCCTACACCAACATTCAATAACAACCCTCCCCAACACCCTACACCAACACTCCATCACAACCCAACCCAACACCCTACACCAACACTCCATCACAACCCAACCCAATACCCTACACCAACACAATCACACCCCTCCCCAACTCCCTACACCAACACCATCACAACCCAACCCAACACCCTACACCAACACCATCACACCCCTCTCCAACACCCTACACCAACACTCCATCACAACCAAACCCAACACCGTACACCAACACGCCATCTCACTCCTCGCCAACACCCTACACCAACACCATCACAACCCACTCCAACACCATACACCAACACGCAATCACACCCCTCTCCAACACCCTACACCAACACTCCATCACAACCCAACCCAACACCCTACACCAACACCATCACACCCCTCTCCAACACCCTACACCAGCACTCCATCACAACCCAATCCAACACCATACACCAACACACCATCACAACCCAACCCAACCCAGTACACCAACAAACCATCACACCCCTCCCCACCACCCTACACCAACACACCATCACAACCCAACCTAACACCCTACACCAACATCATCACACCCCTCTCCAACACCCTACACCAACACTCCATCACAACCAAACCCAACACCGTACACCAACACGCCATCTCACTCCTCCCCAACACCCTACACCAACACCATCACAACCCTCTCCAACACCATACACCAACACGCAATCACACCCCTCCCCAACACCCTACACCAACACCATCACACCCCTCTCCAACACCCTACACCAACACTCCATCACAACCAAACCCAACACCATACACCAAAACACCATCATGACCCTCCCCAACACCCTACATCAACACTCCATCACAACCCGACCCGACACCGTACACCAACACACCATCATGCCCCTCCCCAACACCCTACACCAACACCATCACACCCCTCCCCAACACCCTACACCAACACTCCATCACAACCCAACCCAACACCATACACCAACACACCATCACAACCCAACCCAACACTATACACCAACACACCATCACACCCCTCCCCAACACCCTACACCAACACACCATCACAATCCAAGCCAACACCCTACACCAACACCATCACACCCCTCCCCAACACCCTACACCAACACCATCACACCCCACCCCAACACCCTACACCAACACCATCATACCCCTCCCCAAATCACCCTACACCTGCAATCCTTCACTCATCAACACTCCAAATCAACCCTCCCCCACAACTTGCACCAACAGTGCACCAACACACCATCACACCCCTCCCCAACACCCTACACCAACACTCCATCACAACCCAACCCAACACCCTACACCAACACCATCACACCCCTCTCCAACACCCTACACCAGCACTCCATCACAACCCAACCCAACACTGTACACCAACACACCATCACACCCCTCCCCAACTCCCTACACCAACACACCATCACAACCCAACCCAACACCCTACACCATCACCATCACACCCCTCTCCAACACCCTACACCAACACTCCATCACAACCAAACCCAACACCGTACACCAACACGCCATCTCACTCCTCCCCAACACCCTACACCAACACCATCACAACCCTCTCCAACACCATACACCAACACGCAATCACACCCCTCCCCAACACCCTACACCAACACCATCACACCCCTCTCCAACACCCTACACCAACACTCCATCACAACCAAACCCAACACCATACACCAACACACCATTATGCCCCTCCCCAACACCCTACACCAACACTCCATCACAACCCGACCCAACACCGTACACCAACACACCATCATGCCCCTCCCCAACACCCTACACCAACACCATCACACCCCTCCCCAACTCCCTACACCAACACTCCATCACAACCCAACCCAACACCGTACACCAACACTCCATCACACCTCTCCCCAACACACTACACCAACACACCATCATGCCCCTCCCCAACACCATCACTCCCCTCCCCAACACCCTACACCAACACTCCATCACACTCCTCCCCAACACACTACACCAACCCAACACCGTACACCAACACCATCACACCCCTCTCCAACACCCTACACCAACACTCCATCACACCCCTCCCCAACACACTACACCAACACACCATCACACCCCTCCCCAACACCCTACACCAACACTCCATCACAACCCAACCCAACACCGTACACCAACACACCATCATGCCCCTCCCCAACACCCTACACCAACACCATCACTCCCCTCCCCAACACCCTACACCAACACTCCATCACACCTCTCCCCAACACACTACACCAACACACCATCACAACCCAACCCAACACCGTACACCAACACACCATCATGCCCCTCCCCAACACCATCACTCCCCTCCCCAACACCCTACACCAACACTCCATCACAACACAACCCAACACCATACACCAACACACCATCACACCCCTCCCCAACACCCTACACCAACACTCCATCACAACCCAACCCAACACTCTACACCAACACTCCATCACAACCCAACCCAACACCGTACACCAACACACCATCATGCCCCTCCCCAACACCCTACACCAACACCATCACACCCCTCTCCAACATCCTACACCAACACTCCATCACAACCCAACCCAACACCCTACACCAACACCATCACACCCCTCTCCAACACCCTACACCAGCACTCCATCACAACCCAACCCAACACTGTACACCAACACACCATCACACCCCTCCCCAACTCCCTACACCAACACACCATCACAACCCAACCCAACACCCTACACCATCACCATCACACCCCTCTCCAACACCCTACACCAACACTCCATCACAACCAAACCCAACACCGTACACCAACACGCCATCTCACTCCTCCCCAACACCCTACACCAACACCATCACAACCCTCTCCAACACCATACACCAACACGCAATCACACCCCTCCCCAACACCCTACACCAACACCATCACACCCCTCTCCAACACCCTACACCAACACACCATCACACCCCTCCCCAACTCCCTACACCAACACACCATCACAACCCAACCCAACACCCTACACCATCACCATCACACCCCTCTCCAACACCCTACACCAACACTCCATCACAACCAAACCCAACACCGTACACCAACACGCCATCTCACTCCTCCCCAACACCCTACACCAACACCATCACAACCCTCTCCAACACCATACACCAACACGCAATCACACCCCTCCCCAACAACCAACACCAACACCATCACACCCCTCTCCAACACCCTACACCAACACTCCATCACAACCAAACCCAACACCATACACCAACACACCATTATGCCCCTCCCCAACACCCTACACCAACACTCCATCACAACCCGACCCAACACCGTACACCAACACACCATCATGCCCCTCCCCAACACCCTACACCAACACCATCACACCCCTCCCCAACTCCCTACACCAACACTCCATCACAACCCAACCCAACACACTACACCAACACACCATCATGCCCCTCCCCAACACCATCACTCCCCTCCCCAACACCCTACACCAACACTCCATCACACCTCTCCCCAACACACTACACCAACACACCATCATGCCCCTCCCCAACACCATCACTCCCCTCCCCAACACCCTACACCAACACTCCATCACACTCCTCCCCAACACACTACACCAACCCAACACCGTACACCAACACCATCACACCCCTCTCCAACACCCTACACCAACACTCCATCACACCCCTCCCCAACACACTACACCAACACACCATCACACCCCTCCCCAACACCCTACACCAACACTCCATCACAACCCAACCCAACACCGTACACCAACACACCATCATGCCCCTCCCCAACACCCTACACCAACACCATCACTCCCCTCCCCAACACCCTACACCAACACTCCATCACACCTCTCCCCAACACACTACACCAACACACCATCACAACTCAACCCAACACCGTACACCAACACACCATCATGCCCCTCCCCAACACCATCACTCCCCTCCCCAACACCCTACACCAACACTCCATCACAACACAACCCAACACCATACACCAACACACCATCACACCCCCTCCCCAACACCCTACACCAACACTCCATCACAACCCAACCCAACACTCTACACCAACACTCCATCACAACCCAACCCAACACCGTACACCAACACACCATCATGCCCCTCCCCAACACCCTACACCAACACCATCACACCCCTCTCCAACATCCTACACCAACACTCCATCACACCCCTCCCCAACTCACTACACCAACACACCATCACACCCCTCCCCAACACCCTACACCAACACTCCATCACAACCCAACCCAACACCGTACACCAACACACCATCATGCCCCTCCCCAACACCCTACACCAACACCATCATGCCCCTCCCCAACAACCAACACCAACACCATCACACCCCTCCCCAACACCCTACACCAACACTCCAGCACAACCCAACCCAACACCCTACACCAACACTCCATCACAACCCAACCCAACACCATACACCAACACACCATCACAACCCAACCCAACACTATACACCAACACACCATCACACCCCTCCCCAACACCCTACACCAACACACCATCACAATCCAAGCCAACACCCTACACCAACACCATCACACCCCTCCCCAACACCCTACACCAACACCATCACACCCCACCCCAACACCCTACACCAACACCATCATACCCCTCCCCAAATCACCCTACACCTGCAATCCTTCACTCATCAACACTCCAAATCAACCCTCCCCCACAACTTGCACCAACAGTGCACCAACACACCATCACACCCCTCCCCAACACCCTACACCAACACTCCATCACAACCCAACCCAACACCCTACACCAACACCATCACACCCCTTTCCAACACCCTACACCAGCACTCCATCACAACCCAACCCAACACTGTACACCAACACACCATCACACCCCTCCCCAACTCCCTACACCAACACACCATCACAACCCAACCCAACACCCTACACCAACACCATCACACCCCTCTCCAACACCCTACACCAACACTCCATCACAACCAAACCCAACACCATACACCAACACACCATTATGCCCCTCCCCAACACCCTACACCAACACTCCATCACAACCCGACCCAACACCGTACACCAACACACCATCATGCCCCTCCCCAACACCCTACACCAACACCATCACACCCCTCCCCAACACCCTACACCAACACTCCATCACAACCCAACCCAACACCATACACCAACACACCATCACAACCCAACCCAACACTATACACCAACACACCATCACACCCCTCCCCAACACCCTACACCAACACACCATCACAATCCAAGCCAACACCCTACACCAACACCATCACACCCCTCCCCAACACCCTACACCAACACCATCACACCCCACCCCAACACCCTACACCAACACCATCATACCCCTCCCCAAATCACCCTACACCTGCAATCCTTCACTCATCAACACTCCAAATCAACCCTCCCCCACAACTTGCACCAACAGTGCACCAACACACCATCACACCCCTCCCCAACACCCTACACCAACACTCCATCACAACCCAACCCAACACCCTACACCAACACCATCACACCCCTCTCCAACACCCTACACCAGCACTCCATCACAACCCAACCCAACACTGTACACCAACACACCATCACACCCCTCCCCAACTCCCTACACCAACACACCATCACAACCCAACCCAACACCCTACACCATCACCATCACACCCCTCTCCAACACCCTACACCAACACTCCATCACAACCAAACCCAACACCGTACACCAACACGCCATCTCACTCCTCCCCAACACCCTACACCAACACCATCACAACCCTCTCCAACACCATACACCAACACGCAATCACACCCCTCCCCAACACCCTACACCAACACCATCACACCCCTCTCCAACACCCTACACCAACACTCCATCACAACCAAACCCAACACCATACACCAACACACCATTATGCCCCTCCCCAACACCCTACACCAACACTCCATCACAACCCGACCCAACACCGTACACCAACACACCATCATGCCCCTCCCCAACACCCTACACCAACACCATCACACCCCTCCCCAACTCCCTACACCAACACTCCATCACAACCCAACCCAACACCGTACACCAACACTCCATCACACCTCTCCCCAACACACTACACCAACACACCATCATGCCCCTCCCCAACACCAACACTCCCCTCCCCAACACCCTACACCAACACTCCATCACACTCCTCCCCAACACACTACACCAACCCAACACCGTACACCAACACCATCACACCCCTCTCCAACACCCTACACCAACACTCCATCACACCCCTCCCCAACACACTACACCAACACACCATCACACCCCTCCCCAACACCCTACACCAACACTCCATCACAACCCAACCCAACACCGTACACCAACACACCATCATGCCCCTCCCCAACACCCTACACCAACACCATCACTCCCCTCCCCAACACCCTACACCAACACTCCATCACACCTCTCCCCAACACACTACACCAACACACCATCACAACCCAACCCAACACCGTACACCAACACACCATCATGCCCCTCCCCAACACCATCACTCCCCTCCCCAACACCCTACACCAACACTCCATCACAACACAACCCAACACCATACACCAACACACCATCACACCCCTCCCCAACACCCTACACCAACACTCCATCACAACCCAACCCAACACTCTACACCAACACTCCATCACAACCCAACCCAACACCGTACACCAACACACCATCATGCCCCTCCCCAACACCCTACACCAACACCATCACACCCCTCTCCAACATCCTACACCAACACTCCATCACAACCCAACCCAACACCCTACACCAACACCATCACACCCCTCTCCAACACCCTACACCAGCACTCCATCACAACCCAACCCAACACTGTACACCAACACACCATCACACCCCTCCCCAACTCCCTACACCAACACACCATCACAACCCAACCCAACACCCTACACCATCACCATCACACCCCTCTCCAACACCCTACACCAACACTCCATCACAACCAAACCCAACACCGTACACAAACACGCCATCTCACTCCTCCCCAACACCCTACACCAACACCATCACAACCCTCTCCAACACCATACACCAACACGCAATCACACCCCTCCCCAACACCCTACACCAACACCATCACACCCCTCTCCAACACCCTACACCAACACACCATCACACCCCTCCCCAACTCCCTACACCAACACACCATCACAACCCAACCCAACACCCTACACCATCACCATCACACCCCTCTCCAACACCCTACACCAACACTCCATCACAACCAAACCCAACACCGTACACCAACACGCCATCTCACTCCTCCCCAACACCCTACACCAACACCATCACAACCCTCTCCAACACCATACACCAACACGCAATCACACCCCTCCCCAACAACCAACACCAACACCATCACACCCCTCTCCAACACCCTACACCAACACTCCATCACAACCAAACCCAACACCATACACCAACACACCATTATGCCCCTCCCCAACACCCTACACCAACACTCCATCAGAACCCGACCCAACACCGTACACCAACACACCATCATGCCCCTCCCCAACACCCTACACCAACACCATCACACCCCTCCCCAACTCCCTACACCAACACTCCATCACAACCCAACCCAACACCGTACACCAACACACCATCATGCCCCTCCCCAACACCCTACACCAACACCATCACTCCCCTCCCCAACACCCTACACCAACACTCCATCACACCTCTCCCCAACACACTACACCAACACACCATCATGCCCCTCCCCAACACCATCACTCCCCTCCCCAACACCCTACACCAACACTCCATCACACTCCTCCCCAACACACTACACCAACCCAACACCGTACACCAACACCATCACACCCCTCTCCAACACCCTACACCAACACTCCATCACACCCCTCCCCAACACACTACACCAACACACCATCACACCCCTCCCCAACACCCTACACCAACACTCCATCACAACCCAACCCAACACCGTACACCAACACACCATCATGCCCCTCCCCAACACCCTACACCAACACCATCACTCCCCTCCCCAACACCCTACACCAACACTCCATCACACCTCTCCCCAACACACTACACCAACACACCATCACAACCCAACCCAACACCGTACACCAACACACCATCATGCCCCTCCCCAACACCATCACTCCCCTCCCCAACACCCTACACCAACACTCCATCACAACACAACCCAACACCATACACCAACACACCATCACACCCCTCCCCAACACCCTACACCAACACTCCATCACAACCCAACCCAACACTCTACACCAACACTCCATCACAACCCAACCCAACACCGTACACCAACACACCATCATGCCCCTCCCCAACACCCTACACCAACACCATCACACCCCTCTCCAACATCCTACACCAACACTCCATCACACCCCTCCCCAACTCACTACACCAACACACCATCACACCCCTCCCCAACACCCTACACCAACACTCCATCACAACCCAACCCAACACCGTACACCAACACACCATCATGCCCCTCCCCAACACCCTACACCAACACCATCATGACCCTCCCCAACAACCAACACCAACACCATCACACCCCTCCCCAACACCCTACACCAACACTCCAGCACAACCCAACCCAACACCCTACACCAACACTCCATCACAACCCAACCCAACACCATACACCAACACACCATCACAACCCAACCCAACACTATACACCAACACACCATCACACCCCTCCCCAACACCCTACACCAACACACCATCACAATCCAAGCCAACACCCTACACCAACACCATCACACCCCTCCCCAACACCCTACACCAACACCATCACACCCCACCCCAACACCCTACACCAACACCATCATACCCCTCCCCAAATCACCCTACACCTGCAATCCTTCACTCATCAACACTCCAAATCAACCCTCCCCCACAACTTGCACCAACAGTGCACCAACACACCATCACACCCCTCCCCAACACCCTACACCAACACTCCATCACAACCCAACCCAACACCCTACACCAACACCATCACACCCCTCTCCAACACCCTACACCAGCACTCCATCACAACCCAACCCAACACTGTACACCAACACACCATCACACCCCTCCCCAACTCCCTACACCAACACACCATCACAACCCAACCCAACACCCTACACCAACACCATCACACCCCTCTCCAACACCCTACACCAACACTCCATCACAACCAAACCCAACACCATACACCAACACACCATTATGCCCCTCCCCAACACCCTACACCAACACTCCATCACAACCCGACCCAACACCGTACACCAACACACCATCATGCCCCTCCCCAACACCCTACACCAACACCATCACACCCCTCCCCAACTCCCTACACCAACACTCCATCACAACCCAACCCAACACCGTACACCAACACACCATCATGCCCCTCCCCAACACCCTACACCAACACCATCACACCCCTCTCCAACACCCTACACCAACACACCATCACACCCCTCCCCAACTCCCTACACCAACACACCATCACAACCCAACCCAACACCCTACACCATCACCATCACACCCCTCTCCAACACCCTACACCAACACTCCATCACAACCAAACCCAACACCGTACACCAACACGCCATCTCACTCCTCCCCAACACCCTACACCAACACCATCACAACCCTCTCCAACACCATACACCAACACGCAATCACACCCCTCCCCAACAACCAACACCAACACCATCACACCCCTCTCCAACACCCTACACCAACACTCCATCACAACCAAACCCAACACCATACACCAACACACCATTATGCCCCTCCCCAACACCCTACACCAACACTCCATCAGAACCCGACCCAACACCGTACACCAACACACCATCATGCCCCTCCCCAACACCCTACACCAACACCATCACACCCCTCCCCAACTCCCTACACCAACACTCCATCACAACCCAACCCAACACCGTACACCAACACACCATCATGCCCCTCCCCAACACCCTACACCAACACCATCACTCCCCTCCCCAACACCCTACACCAACACTCCATCACACCTCTCCCCAACACACTACACCAACACACCATCATGCCCCTCCCCAACACCATCACTCCCCTCCCCAACACCCTACACCAACACTCCATCACACTCCTCCCCAACACACTACACCAACCCAACACCGTACACCAACACCATCACACCCCTCTCCAACACCCTACACCAACACTCCATCACACCCCTCCCCAACACACTACACCAACACACCATCACACCCCTCCCCAACACCCTACACCAACACTCCATCACAACCCAACCCAACACCGTACACCAACACACCATCATGCCCCTCCCCAACACCCTACACCAACACCATCACTCCCCTCCCCAACACCCTACACCAACACTCCATCACACCTCTCCCCAACACACTACACCAACACACCATCACAACCCAACCCAACACCGTACACCAACACACCATCATGCCCCTCCCCAACACCATCACTCCCCTCCCCAACACCCTACAACAACACTCCATCACAACACAACCCAACACCATACACCAACACACCATCACACCCCTCCCCAACACCCTACACCAACACTCCATCACAACCCAACCCAACACTCTACACCAACACTCCATCACAACCCAACCCAACACCGTACACCAACACACCATCATGCCCCTCCCCAACACCCTACACCAACACCATCACACCCCTCTCCAACATCCTACACCAACACTCCATCACACCCCTCCCCAACTCACTACACCAACACACCATCACACCCCTCCCCAACACCCTACACCAACACTCCATCACAACCCAACCCAACACCGTACACCAACACACCATCATGCCCCTCCCCAACACCCTACACCAACACCATCATGACCCTCCCCAACAACCAACACCAACACCATCACACCCCTCCCCAACACCCTACACCAACACTCCAGCACAACCCAACCCAACACCCTACACCAACACTCCATCACAACCCAACCCAACACCATACACCAACACACCATCACAACCCAACCCAACACTATACACCAACACACCATCACACCCCTCCCCAACACCCTACACCAACACACCATCACAATCCAAGCCAACACCCTACACCAACACCATCACACCCCTCCCCAACACCCTACACCAACACCATCACACCCCACCCCAACACCCTACACCAACACCATCATACCCCTCCCCAAATCACCCTACACCTGCAATCCTTCACTCATCAACACTCCAAATCAACCCTCCCCCACAACTTGCACCAACAGTGCACCAACACACCATCACACCCCTCCCCAACACCCTACACCAACACTCCATCACAACCCAACCCAACACCCTACACCAACACCATCACACCCCTCTCCAACACCCTACACCAGCACTCCATCACAACCCAACCCAACACTGTACACCAACACACCATCACACCCCTCCCCAACTCCCTACACCAACACACCATCACAACCCAACCCAACACCCTACACCAACACCATCACACCCCTCTCCAACACCCTACACCAACACTCCATCACAACCAAACCCAACACCATACACCAACACACCATTATGCCCCTCCCCAACACCCTACACCAACACTCCATCACAACCCGAACCCAACACCGTACACCAACACACCATCATGCCCCTCCCCAACACCCTACACCAACACCATCACACCCCTCCCCAACTCCCTACACCAACACTCCATCACAACCCAACCCAACACCGTACACCAACACACCATCATGCCCCTCCCCAACACCCACCAACACACCCATCATGCCCCTCCCCAACACCATCACTCCCCTCCCCAACACCCTACACCAACACTCCATCACACTCCTCCCCAACACACTACACCAACCCCAACACCGTACACCAACACCATCACACCCCTCTCCAACACCCTACACCAAACCCCTCCATCACACCCCTCCCCAACACACTACACCAACACTCCATCACAAACCAACCCAACACCCTACACCAACACTCCATCACAACCCAACCCAATACCCTACACCAACACAATCACACCCCTCCCCAACACCCTACACCAACACCATCACACCCCTCTCCAACACCCTACACCAACACTCCATCACAACCAAACCAACACCATACACCAACACCATCACAACCCAACCCAACACTGTACACCAACACACCATCACACCCCTCCCCAACTCCCTACACACACCAACACACCATCACAACCCAACCCAACACCCTACACCATCACCATCACACCCCACCCCAACACCCTACACCAACACCATCATACCCCTCCCCAAATCACCCTACACCTGCAATCCTTCACTCATCAACACTCCAAATCAACCCTCCCCCACAACGTGCACCAACAGTGCACAAACACACCATCACACCCCTCCCCAACACCCTACCACCAACACTCCATCACAACCCAACCCAACACCCTACACCAACACCATCACAACCCAACCCAACACTGTACACCAACACACCATCACACCCCCTCCCCAACTCCCCTACACCAACACACCATCACAACCCACCCCAACACCCTACACCATCACCATCACCACCCCACCCCAACACCCTACACCCAACACCATCATACCCCTCCCCAAATCACCCTACACCTGCAATCCTTCACTCATCAACACTCCAAATCAACCCTCCCCCACAACTTGCACCAACAGTGCACCAACACACCATCACACACCCCTCGCCAACACCCTACACCAACACTCCATCACAACCCAACCCAACACCCTACACCAGCACTCCATCACAACCCAACCCAACACTGTACACCAACACACCATCACACCCCTCCCCAACTCCCTACACCAACACACCATCACAACCCAACCCAACACCCTACACCATCACCATCACACCCCTCTCCAACACCCTAACACCAACACTCCATCACAACCAAAACCCAACACCGTACACCAACACGCCATCTCACTCCTCCCCAACACCCTACACCAACACCATCACAACCCTCTCCAACACCTACACCAACACGCAATCACACCCCTCCCCAACACCCTACACCAACACCATCACACCCCTCTCCAACACCCTACACCAACACTCCATCACAACCAAACCCAACACCATACACCAACACACCATTATGCCCCTCCCAACACCCTACACCAACACTCCATCACAACCCGACCCAACACCGTACACCAACACACCATCATGCCCCTCCCCAACACCCTACACCAACACCATCACACCCCTCCCCAACTCCCTACACCAACACTCCATCACAACCCAAACCCAACACCGTACACCAACACACCATCATGCCCCTCCCCCAACACCCTACACCAACACCATCACTCCCTCCCCAACACCCTACACCAACACTCCATCACACCTCTCCCCAACACACTACACCAACACACCATCATCCCCTCCCCAACACATCACTCCCCTCCCCAACACCCTACACAAACACTCCATCACACTCCTCCCCAACACACTACACCAACCCAACACCGTACACCAACACCATCACACCCCTCTCCAACACCCTACACCAACACTCCATCACACCCCCTCCCCAACACACTACACCAACACACCATCACACCCCTCCCCAACTCCCTACACCAACACTCCATCACAACCCAACCCAACACCGTACACCAACACACCCATCATGCCCCCTCCCCAACACCCTACACCAACACCATCACTCCCCTCCCCAACACCCTACACCAACACTCCATCACACCTCTCCCCAACACACTACACCAACACACCATCATGCCCCTCCCCAACACCATCACTCCCCTCCCCAACACCCTACACCAACACTCCATCCACATCCTCCCCAACACACTACACCAACCCAACACCGTACACCAACACCATCACACCCCTCTCCAACACCCTACACCAACACTCCATCACACCCCTCCCCAACACACTACACCAACACTCCATCACAACCCAACCCAACACCCTACACCAACACTCCATCACAACCCAACCCAATACCCTACACCAACACAATCCACACACCCCTCCCCAACACCCTACACCAACACCATCACACCCCTCTCCAACACCCTACACCAACACTCCATCACAACCAAACCCAACACCATACACCAAAAACACCATCATGACCCTCCCCAACACCCTACATCAAACACTCCATCACAACCCGACCCGACACCGTACACCAACACACCATCATGCCCCTCCCCAACACCCTACACCAACACCATCACACCCCTCCCCAACACCCTACACCAACACTCCATCACTACCCAACCCAACACCATACACCAACACACCATCATGCCCCTCCCCAACACCCTACACAAACACTCCATCACAACCAAACCCAACACCATACACCAACACACCATTATGCCCCTCCCCAACACCCTAACACCAACACTCCATCACAACCCGACCCAACACCGTACACCAACACACCATCATGCCCCTCCCCAACACCCTACACCAACACCATCACACCCCTCACCAACTCCCTACACCAACACTCCATCACAACCCAACCAACACCGTACACCAACACACCATCATGCCCCTCCCCAACACCCTACACCAACACCATCACTCCCCTCCCCAACACCCTACACCCAACACTCCATCACACCTCTCCCCAACACACTACACCAACACACCATCATGCCCCTCCCCAACACCATCACTCCCCCTCCCCAACACCCTACACCAACACTCCATCACACTCCTCCCCAACACACTACACCAACCCCAACACCGTACACCAACACCATCACACCCCTCTCCAACACCCTACACCAACACTACCATCACACCCCTCCCCCCCAACACACTACACCAACACACCATCACACCCCCTCCCCAACTCCCTACACCAACACTCCATCACAACCCAACCCAACACCGTACACCAACACACCATCATGCCCCTCCCCAACACCCTACACCAACACCATCACTCCCCTCCCCAACACCCTACACCAACACTCCATCACACCTCTCCCCAACCACACTACACCAACACACCATCATGCCCCTCCCCAACACCATCACTCCCCTCCCCAACACCCTACACCAACACTCCATCACACTCCTCCCCAACACACTACACCAACCCAACACCGTACACCAACACCATCACACCCTCTCCAACACCCTACACCAACACTCCATCACAACCCCCTCCCCCAACACACTACACCAACACTCCATCACAACCCAACCCAACACCCTACACCAACACTCCATCACAACCCAACCCAATACCCTACACCAACACAATCACACCCCTCCCCAACACCCTACACCAACACCATCACACCCCTCTCCAACACCCTACACCAACACTCCATCACAACCAAACCCAACACCATACCACCAAAACACCATCATGACCCTCCCCAACACCCTACATCAACATTTCCATCACAACCCGACCCGACACCGTACACCAACACACCATCATGCCCCTCCCCAACACCCTACACCAACACCATCACCACCCTCCCCAACACCCTACACCAACACTCCATCACAACCCAACCAACACCATACACCAACACACCTCATGCCCCTCCCCAACACCCTACACAAACACTCCAATCACAACCGAACCCAACACTGTACACCAACACGCCATCACACACCCTTCACCAACACCCTACACCAACACCATCACACCCCTCTCCAACACTCTACACCAACACTCCATCACAACCCTCCCCAACACCGTACACCAACACATCATCATGCCCCTCCCCAACAACCAACACCAACACTCCATCACAACCAAACCCAACACCATACACCAACACCATCACAACCCAACCCAACACTGTACACCCAACACACCATCACACCCCCTCCCCAACTCCCTACACCAACACACCCATCACAACCCAACCCCAACACCCTACACCATCACCATCACACCCCACCCCAACACCGTACAACCAACAACCATCATTAAAACCCCTCCCCAAATCACCCTACACCTGCAATCCTTCACTCATCAACACTCCAAATCAACCCTCCCCCACAACTTGCACCAACAGTGCACCAACACACCCATCACACCCCTCCCCAACACCCTACACCAACACTCCATCACAACCCCAACCCAACAACCCTACACCAACACCATCACAACCCAACCCAACACTGTACACCAACACACCATCACACACCCCTCCCCAACTCCCTACACCAACACACCATCACAACCCAACCCAACACCCTACACCATCACCATCACTACCCCACCCCAACACCCTACAACCAACACATCATACCCCTCCCCAAATCACCCTACACCTGCAATCCTTCACTCATCAACACTCCAAATCAACCCTCCCCCACAACTTGCACCAACAGTGCACCAACACACCATCACACCCCTCCCCAACACCCTACACCAACACTCCATCACACAACCCAACCCAACACCCTACACCAAGCACTCCATCACAACCCAACCCAACACTGTACACCAACACACCAACACACCCCTCCCCAACTCCCTACACCAACACACCATCACAACCCAACCCAACACCCTACACCATCACCATCACACCCCTCTCCAACACCCTACACCAACACTCCATCACACCAAACCCAACACCGTACACCAACACGCCATCTCACTCCTCCCCCAACACCCTACACCAACACCATCACAACCCTCTCCAACACCATACACCAACACGCAATCACACCCCTCCCCAACACCCTACACCAACACCATCACACCCCTCTCAACACCCTACACCAACACTCCATCACAACCAAACCCAACACCATACACCAACACACCATTATGCCCCTCCCCAACACCCTACACCAACACTCCATCACAACCCGACCCAACACCGTACACCAACACACCATCATGCCCCTCCCCAACACCCTACACCAACACCATCACACCCCTCCCAACTCCCTACACCAACACTCCATCACAACCCAACCCAACACCGTACACCAACACACCATCATGCCCCTCCCCAAACCCTACACCAACACCATCACTCCCCTCCCCAACACCCTACACCAACACTCCATCACACCTCTCCCCAACACACTACACCAACACACCATCATGCCCCTCCCCAACACCATCACTCCCCTCCCCAACACCCTACACCAACACACTCCATCACACTCCTCCCCAACACACTACACCAAACCCAACACCGTACACCAACACCATCACACCCCTCTCCAACACCCTACACCAACACTCCATCACACCCCCTCCCCAACACACTACAACCAACACACCATCACACCCCTCCCCAACTCCCTACACCAACACTCCATCACAACCCAACCCAACACCGTACACCAACACACCATCATGCCCTCCCCAACACCCTACACCAACACCATCACTCCCCTCCCCAACACCCTACACCAACACTCCATCACACCCTCTCCCCAACACACTACACCAACACACCATCATGCCCCTCCCCAACACCATCACTCCCCCTCCCCAACACCCTACACCAACACTCCATCACACTCCTCCCCAACACACTACACCAACCCAACACCGTACACCAACACCATCACACCCCTCTCCAACACCCTACACCGACACTCCATCACACCCCTCCCCAACACACTACACCAACACTCCATCACAACCCAACCCAACACCCTACACCAACACTCCATCAACAACCCAACCCAATACCCTACACCAACACAATCACACCCCTCCCCAACACCCTACACCAACACCATCACACCCCCTCTCCAACACCCTACACCAACACTCCATCACAACCAAACCCAACACCATACACCAAAACACCATCATGACCCTCCCCAACACCCTACATCAACACTCCATCACAACCCGACCCGACACCGTACACCAACACACCATCATGACCCCTCCCCAACACCCTACACCAACACCATCACACCCCTCCCCAACACCCTACACCAACACTCCATCACAACCCAACCCAACACCATACACCAACACACCATCATGCCCCTCCCCAACACCCCTACACAACCACTCCATCACAACCGAACCCAACACTGTACACCAACACGCCATCACACCCTTCACCAACACCCTACACCAACACCATCACACCCCTCTCCAACACTCTACACCAACACTCCATCACAACCCTCCCCAACACCGTACACCAACACATCATCATGCCCCTCCCCAACAACCAACACCAACACTCCATCACAACCAAACCCAACACCATACACCCAACACCATCACAACCCAACCCAACACTGTACACCAACACCACCATCACACCCCCCCTCCCCAACTCCCTACACCAACACCACCATCACAACCCAACCCAACACCCTACACCATCACCATCACACCCCACCCCAACACCCTAAAACCAACACCATCATACCCCTCCCCAAATCACCCTACCACCTGCAATCCTTCACTCATCAACACTCCAAATCACCCTCCCCCACAACTTGCACCAACAGTGCACCAACACACCATCACACCCCTCCCCAACACCCTACACCAACACTCCATCACAACCCAACCAACACCCCTACACCAACACCATCACAACCCAACCCAACACTGTACCACCAACACACCATCACACCCCTCCCCAACTCCCTACACCAACACACCATCACAACCCAACCCAACACCCTACACCATCACCATCACACCCCACCCCAACACCCTACACCAACACCATCATACCCCTCCCCCAAATCACCCTACACCTGCAATCCTTCACTCATCAACACTCCAAATCACCCTCCCCCACAACTTGCACCAACAGTGCACCAACACACCATCACACCCCTCCCCAACACCCTACACCAACACTCCATCACAACCCAACCCAACACCCTACACCAGCACTCCATCACAACCCAACCCAACACTGTACACCAACACACCATCACACCCCTCCCCAACTCCCTACACCAACACACCATCACAACACCAACCCAACCACCCAACCTACACCATCACCATCACACCCCTCTCCAACACCCTACACCAACACTCCATCACAACCAAACCCAACACCGTACACCAACACGCCATCTCACTCCTCCCCAACACCCTACACCAACACCATCACAACCCTCTCCAACACCATACACCAACACGCAATCACACCCCTCCCCAACACCCTACACCAACACCATCACACCCCTCTCCAACACCCTACACCAACACTCCATCACAACCAAACCCAACACCATACACCAACACACCATTATGCCCCTCCCCAACACCCTACACCAACACTCCATCACAACCCGACCCAACACCGTACACCAACACACCATCATGCCCCTCCCCAACACCCTACACCAACACCATCACACCCCTCCCCAACTCCCTACACCAACACTCCATCACAACCCAACCCAACACTGTACACCAACACACCATCATGCCCCTCCCCAACACCCTACACCAACACCATCACTCCCCTCCCCAACACCCTACACCAACACTCCATCACACCTCTCCCCAACACACTACACCAACACACCATCATGCCCCTCCCCAACACCATCACTCCCCTCCCCAACACCCTACACCAACACTCCATCACACTCCTCCCCAACACACTACACCAACCCAACACCGTACACCAACACCATCACACCCCTCTCCAACACCCTACACCAACACTCCATCACACCCCTCCCCAACACACTACACCAACACACCATCACACCCCTCCCCAACTCCCTACACCAACACTCCATCACAACCCAACCCAACACCGTACACCAACACACCATCATGCCCCTCCCCAACACCCTACACCAACACCATCACTCCCCTCCCCAACACCCTACACCAACACTCCATCACACCTCTCCCCAACACACTACACCAACACACCATCATGCCCCTCCCCAACACCATCACTCCCCTCCCCAACACCCTACACCAACACTCCATCACACTCCTCCCCAACACACTACACCAACCCAACACCGTACACCAACACCATCACACCCCTCTCCAACACCCTACACCAACACTCCATCACACCCCTCCCCAACACACTACACCAACACTCCATCACAACCCAACCCAACACCCTACACCAACACTCCATCACAACCCAACCCAATACCCTACACCAACACAATCACACCCCTCCCCAACACCCTACACCAACACCATCACACCCCTCTCCAACACCCTACACCAACACTCCATCACAACCAAACCCAACACCATACACCAAAACACCATCATGACCCTCCCCAACACCCTACATCAACACTCCATCACAACCCGACCCGACACCGTACACCAACACACCATCATGCCCCTCCCCAAAACCCTACACCAACACCATCACACCCCTCCCCAACACCCTACACCAACACTCCATCACAACCCAACCCAACACCGTACACCAACACACCATCATGCCCCTCCCCAACACCCTACACCAACACCATCACTCCCCTCCCCAACACCCTACACCAACACTCCATCACACCTCTCCCCAACACACTACACCAACACACCATCATGCCCCTCCCCAACACCATCACTCCCCTCCCCAACACCCTACACCAACACTCCATCACACTCCTCCCCAACACACTACACCAACCCAACACCGTACACCAACACCATCACACCCCTCTCCAACACCCTACACCAACACTCCATCACACCCCTCCCCAACACACTACACCAACACACCATCACACCCCTCCCCAACTCCCTACACCAACACTCCATCACAACCCAACCCAACACCGTACACCAACACACCATCATGCCCCTCCCCAACACCCTACACCAACACCATCACTCCCCTCCCCAACACCCTACACCAACACTCCATCACACCTCTCCCCAACACACTACACCAACACACCATCATGCCCCTCCCCAACACCATCACTCCCCTCCCCAACACCCTACACCAACACTCCATCACACTCCTCCCCAACACACTACACCAACCCAACACCGTACACCAACACCATCACACCCCTCTCCAACACCCTACACCGACACTCCATCACACCCCTCCCCAACACACTACACCAACACTCCATCACAACCCAACCCAACACCCTACACCAACACTCCATCACAACCCAACCCAATACCCTACACCAACACAATCACACCCCTCCCCAACACCCTACACCAACACCATCACACCCCTCTCCAACACCCTACACCAACACTCCATCACAACCAAACCCAACACCATACACCAAAACACCATCATGACCCTCCCCAACACCCTACATCAACACTCCATCACAACCCGACCCGACACCGTACACCAACACACCATCATGCCCCTCCCCAACACCCTACACCAACACCATCACACCCCTCCCCAACACCCTACACCAACACTCCATCACAACCCAACCCAACACCATACACCAACACACCATCATGCCCCTCCCCAACACCCTACACAAACACTCCATCACAACCGAACCCAACACTGTACACCAACACGCCATCACACCCTTCACCAACACCCTACACCAACACCATCACACCCCTCTCCAACACTCTACACCAACACTCCATCACAACCCTCCCCAACACCGTACACCAACACATCATCATGCCCCTCCCCAACAACCAACACCAACACTCCATCACAACCAAACCCAACACCATACACCAACACCATCACAACCCAACCCAACACTGTACACCAACACACCATCACACCCCTCCCCAACTCCCTACACCAACACACCATCACAACCCAACCCAACACCCTACACCATCACCATCACACCCCACCCCAACACCCTAAACCAACACCATCATACCCCTCCCCAAATCACCCTACACCTGCAATCCTTCACTCATCAACACTCCAAATCAACCCTCCCCCACAACTTGCACCAACAGTGCACCAACACACCATCACACCCCTCCCCAACACCCTACACCAACACTCCATCACAACCCAACCCAACACCCTACACCAACACCATCACAACCCAACCCAACACTGTACACCAACACACCATCACACCCCTCCCCAACTCCCTACACCAACACACCATCACAACCCAACCCAACACCCTACACCATCACCATCACACCCCACCCCAACACCCTACACCAACACCATCATACCCCTCCCCAAATCACCCTACACCTGCAATCCTTCACTCATCAACACTCCAAATCAACCCTCCCCCACAACTTGCACCAACAGTGCACCAACACACCATCACACCCCTCCCCAACACCCTACACCAACACTCCATCACAACCCAACCCAACACCCTACACCAGCACTCCATCACAACCCAACCCAACACTGTACACCAACACACCATCACACCCCTCCCCAACTCCCTACACCAACACACCATCACAACCCAACCCAACACCCTACACCATCACCATCACACCCCTCTCCAACACCCTACACCAACACTCCATCACAACCAAACCCAACACCGTACACCAACACGCCATCTCACTCCTCCCCAACACCCTACACCAACACCATCACAACCCTCTCCAACACCATACACCAACACGCAATCACACCCCTCCCCAACACCCTACACCAACACCATCACACCCCTCTCCAACACCCTACACCAACACTCCATCACAACCAAACCCAACACCATACACCAACACACCATTATGCCCCTCCCCAACACCCTACACCAACACTCCATCACAACCCGACCCAACACCGTACACCAACACACCATCATGCCCCTCCCCAACACCCTACACCAACACCATCACACCCCTCCCCAACTCCCTACACCAACACTCCATCACAACCCAACCCAACACTGTACACCAACACACCATCATGCCCCTCCCCAACACCCTACACCAACACCATCACTCCCCTCCCCAACACCCTACACCAACACTCCATCACACCTCTCCCCAACACACTACACCAACACACCATCATGCCCCTCCCCAACACCATCACTCCCCTCCCCAACACCCTACACCAACACTCCATCACACTCCTCCCCAACACACTACACCAACCCAACACCGTACACCAACACCATCACACCCCTCTCCAACACCCTACACCAACACTCCATCACACCCCTCGCCAACACACTACACCAACACACCATCACACCCCTCCCCAACTCCCTACACCAACACTCCATCACAACCCAACCCAACACCGTACACCAACACACCATCATGCCCCTCCCCAACACCCTACACCAACACCATCACTCCCCTCCCCAACACCCTACACCAACACTCCATCACACCTCTCCCCAACACACTACACCAACACACCATCATGCCCCTCCCCAACACCATCACTCCCCTCCCCAACACCCTACACCAACACTCCATCACACTCCTCCCCAACACACTACACCAACCCAACACCGTACACCAACACCATCACACCCCTCTCCAACACCCTACACCAACACTCCATCACACCCCTCCCCAACACACTACACCAACACTCCATCACAACCCAACCCAACACCCTACACCAACACTCCATCACAACCCAACCCAATACCCTACACCAACACAATCACACCCCTCCCCAACACCCTACACCAACACCATCACACCCCTCTCCAACACCCTACACCAACACTCCATCACAACCAAACCCAACACCATACACCAAAACACCATCATGACCCTCCCCAACACCCTACATCAACACTCCATCACAACCCGACCCGACACCGTACACCAACACACCATCATGCCCCTCCCCAAAACCCTACACCAACACCATCACACCCCTCCCCAACACCCTACACCAACACTCCATCACAACCCAACCCAACACCATACACCAACACACCATCATGCCCCTCCCCAACACCCTACACCAACACCATCACTCCCCTCCCCAACACCCTACACCAACACTCCATCACACCTCTCCCCAACACACTACACCAACACACCATCATGCCCCTCCCCAACACCATCACTCCCCTCCCCAACACCCTACACCAACACTCCATCACACTCCTCCCCAACACACTACACCAACCCAACACCGTACACCAACACCATCACACCCCTCTCCAACACCCTACACCAACACTCCATCACACCCCTCCCCAACACACTACACCAACACACCATCACACCCCTCCCCAACACCCTACACCAACACTCCATCACAACCCAACCCAACACCGTACACCAACACACCATCATGCCCCTCCCCAACACCCTACACCAACACCATCACTCCCCTCCCCAACACCCTACACCAACACTCCATCACACCTCTCCCCAACACACTACACCAACACACCATCACAACCCAACCCAACACCGTACACCAACACACCATCATGCCCCTCCCCAACACCATCACTCCCCTCCCCAACACCCTACACCAACACTCCATCACAACACAACCCAACACCATACACCAACACACCATCACACCCCTCCCCAACACCCTACACCAACACTCCATCACAACCCAACCCAACACTCTACACCAACACTCCATCACAACCCAACCCAACACCGTACACCAACACACCATCATGCCCCTCCCCAACACCCTACACCAACACCATCACACCCCTCCCCAACTCCCTACACCAACACTCCATCACACCTCTCCCCAACACACTACACCAACACACCATCACAACCCAACCCAACACCGTACACCAACACACCATCATGCCCCTCCCCAACACCATCACTCCCCTCCCCAACACCCTACACCAACACTCCATCACAACACAACCCAACACCATACACCAACACACCATCACACCCCTCCCCAACACCCTACACCAACACTCCATCACAACCCAACCCAACACTCTACACCAACACTCCATCACAACCCAACCCAACACCGTACACCAACACACCATCATGCCCCTCCCCAACACCCTACACCAACACCATCACACCCCTCTCCAACATCCTACACCAACACTCCATCACAACCCAACCCAACACCCTACACCAACACCATCACACCCCTCTCCAACACCCTACACCAGCACTCCATCACAACCCAACCCAACACTGTACACCAACACACCATCACACCCCTCCCCAACTCCCTACACCAACACACCATCACAACCCAACCCAACACCCTACACCATCACCATCACACCCCTCTCCAACACCCTACACCAACACTCCATCACAACCAAACCCAACACCGTACACCAACACGCCATCTCACTCCTCCCCAACACCCTACACCAACACCATCACAACCCTCTCCAACACCATACACCAACACGCAATCACACCCCTCCCCAACACCCTACACCAACACCATCACACCCCTCTCCAACACCCTACACCAACACACCATCACACCCCTCCCCAACTCCCTACACCAACACACCATCACAACCCAACCCAACACCCTACACCATCACCATCACACCCCTCTCCAACACCCTACACCAACACTCCATCACAACCAAACCCAACACCGTACACCAACACGCCATCTCACTCCTCCCCAACACCCTACACCAACACCATCACAACCCTCTCCAACACCATACACCAACACGCAATCACACCCCTCCCCAACAACCTACACCAACACCATCACACCCCTCTCCAACACCCTACACCAACACTCCATCACAACCAAACCCAACACCATACACCAACACACCATTATGCCCCTCCCCAACACCCTACACCAACACTCCATCACAACCCGACCCAACACCGTACACCAACACACCATCATGCCCCTCCCCAACACCCTACACCAACACCATCACACCCCTCCCCAACTCCCTACACCAACACTCCATCACAACCCAACCCAACACCGTACACCAACACACCATCATGCCCCTCCCCAACACCCTACACCAACACCATCACTCCCCTCCCCAACACCCTACACCAACACTCCATCACACCTCTCCCCAACACACTACACCAACACACCATCATGCCCCTCCCCAACACCATCACTCCCCTCCCCAACACCCTACACCAACACTCCATCACACTCCTCCCCAACACACTACACCAACCCAACACCGTACACCAACACCATCACACCCCTCTCCAACACCCTACACCAACACTCCATCACACCCCTCCCCAACACACTACACCAACACACCATCACACCCCTCCCCAACACCCTACACCAACACTCCATCACAACCCAACCCAACACCGTACACCAACACACCATCATGCCCCTCCCCAACACCCTACACCAACACCATCACTCCCCTCCCCAACACCCTACACCAACACTCCATCACACCTCTCCCCAACACACTACACCAACACACCATCACAACCCAACCCAACACCGTACACCAACACACCATCATGCCCCTCCCCAACACCATCACTCCCCTCCCCAACACCCTACACCAACACTCCATCACAACACAACCCAACACCATACACCAACACACCATCACACCCCTCCCCAACACCCTACACCAACACTCCATCACAACCCAACCCAACACTCTACACCAACACTCCATCACAACCCAACCCAACACCGTACACCAACACACCATCATGCCCCTCCCCAACACCCTACACCAACACCATCACACCCCTCTCCAACATCCTACACCAACACTCCATCACACCCCTCCCCAACTCACTACACCAACACACCATCACACCCCTCCCCAACACCCTACACCAACACTCCATCACAACCCAACCCAACACCGTACACCAACACACCATCATGCCCCTCCCCAACACCCTACACCAACACCATCATGCCCCTCCCCAACAACCAACACCAACACCATCACACCCCTCCCCAACACCCTACACCAACACTCCAGCACAACCCAACCCAACACCCTACACCAACACTCCATCACAACCCAACCCAACACCATACACCAACACACCATCACAACCCAACCCAACACTATACACCAACACACCATCACACCCCTCCCCAACACCCTACACCAACACACCATCACAATCCAAGCCAACACCCTACACCAACACCATCACACCCCTCCCCAACACCCTACACCAACACCATCACACCCCACCCCAACACCCTACACCAACACCATCATACCCCTCCCCAAATCACCCTACACCTGCAATCCTTCACTCATCAACACTCCAAATCAACCCTCCCCCACAACTTGCACCAACAGTGCACCAACACACCATCACACCCCTCCCCAACACCCTACACCAACACTCCATCACAACCCAACCCAACACCCTACACCAACACCATCACACCCCTCTCCAACACCCTACACCAGCACTCCATCACAACCCAACCCAACACTGTACACCAACACACCATCACACCCCTCCCCAACACCCTACACCAACACTCCATCACAACCCAACCCAACACCCTACACCAACACCATCACAACCCAACCCAACACTGTACACCAACACACCATCACACCCCTCCCCAACTCCCTACACCAACACACCATCACAACCCAACCCAACACCCTACACCATCACCATCACACCCCACCCCAACACCCTACACCAACACCATCATACCCCTCCCCAAATCACCCTACACCTGCAATCCTTCACTCATCAACACTCCAAATCAACCCTCCCCCACAACTTGCACCAACAGTGCACCAACACACCATCACACCCCTCCCCAACACCCTACACCAACACTCCATCACAACCCAACCCAACACCCTACACCAGCACTCCATCACAACCCAACCCAACACTGTACACCAACACACCATCACACCCCTCCCCAACTCCCTACACCAACACACCATCACAACCCAACCCAACACCCTACACCATCACCATCACACCCCTCTCCAACACCCTACACCAACACTCCATCACAACCAAACCCAACACCGTACACCAACACGCCATCTCACTCCTCCCCAACACCCTACACCAACACCATCACAACCCTCTCCAACACCATACACCAACACGCAATCACACCCCTCCCCAACACCCTACACCAACACCATCACACCCCTCTCCAACACCCTACACCAACACTCCATCACAACCAAACCCAACACCATACACCAACACACCATTATGCCCCTCCCCAACACCCTACACCAACACTCCATCACAACCCGACCCAACACCGTACACCAACACACCATCATGCCCCTCCCCAACACCCTACACCAACACCATCACACCCCTCCCCAACTCCCTACACCAACACTCCATCACAACCCAACCCAACACCGTACACCAACACACCATCATGCCCCTCCCCAACACCCTACACCAACACCATCACTCCCCTCCCCAACACCCTACACCAACACTCCATCACACCTCTCCCCAACACACTACACCAACACACCATCATGCCCCTCCCCAACACCATCACTCCCCTCCCCAACACCCTACACCAACACTCCATCACACTCCTCCCCAACACACTACACCAACCCAACACCGTACACCAACACCATCACACCCCTCTCCAACACCCTACACCAACACTCCATCACACCCCTCCCCAACACACTACACCAACACACCATCACACCCCTCCCCAACTCCCTACACCAACACTCCATCACAACCCAACCCAACACCGTACACCAACACACCATCATGCCCCTCCCCAACACCCTACACCAACACCATCACTCCCCTCCCCAACACCCTACACCAACACTCCATCACACCTCTCCCCAACACACTACACCAACACACCATCATGCCCCTCCCCAACACCATCACTCCCCTCCCCAACACCCTACACCAACACTCCATCACACTCCTCCCCAACACACTACACCAACCCAACACCGTACACCAACACCATCACACCCCTCTCCAACACCCTACACCAACACTCCATCACACCCCTCCCCAACACACTACACCAACACTCCATCACAACCCAACCCAACACCCTACACCAACACTCCATCACAACCCAACCCAATACCCTACACCAACACAATCACACCCCTCCCCAACACCCTACACCAACACCATCACACCCCTCTCCAACACCCTACACCAACACTCCATCACAACCAAACCCAACACCATACACCAAAACACCATCATGACCCTCCCCAACACCCTACATCAACACTCCATCACAACCCGACCCGACACCGTACACCAACACACCATCATGCCCCTCCCCAACACCCTACACCAACACCATCACACCCCTCCCCAACACCCTACACCAACACTCCATCACAACCCAACCCAACACCATACACCAACACACCATCATGCCCCTACCCAACACCCTACACAAACACTCCATCACAACCGAACCCAACACTGTACACCAACACGCCATCACACCCTTCACCAACACCCTACACCAACACCATCACACCCCTCTCCAACACTCTACACCAACACTCCATCACAACCCTCCCCAACACCGTACACCAACACATCATCATGCCCCTCCCCAACAACCAACACCAACACTCCATCACAACCCAACCCAACACTGTACACCAACACACCATCACACCCCTCCCCAACTCCCTACACCAACACACCATCACAACCCAACCCAACACCCTACACCATCACCATCACACCCCACCCCAACACCCTACACCAACACCATCATACCCCTCCCCAAATCACCCTACACCTGCAATCCTTCACTCATCAACACTCCAAATCAACCCTCCCCCACAACTTGCACCAACAGTGCACCAACACACCATCACACCCCTCCCCAACACCCTACACCAACACTCCATCACAACCCAACCCAACACCCTACACCAACACCATCACAACCCAACCCAACACTGTACACCAACACACCATCACACCCCTCCCCAACTCCCTACACCAACACACCATCACAACCCAACCCAACACCCTACACCATCACCATCACACCCCACCCCAACACCCTACACCAACACCATCATACCCCTCCCCAAATCACCCTACACCTGCAATCCTTCACTCATCAACACTCCAAATCAACCCTCCCCCACAACTTGCACCAACAGTGCACCAACACACCATCACACCCCTCCCCAACACCCTACACCGACACTCCATCACAACCCAACCCAACACCCTACACCAGCACTCCATCACAACCCAACCCAACACTGTACACCAACACACCATCACACCCCTCCCCAACTCCCTACACCAACACACCATCACAACCCAACCCAACACCCTACACCATCACCATCACACCCCTCTCCAACACCCTACACCAACACTCCATCACAACCAAACCCAACACCGTACACCAACACGCCATCTCACTCCTCCCCAACACCCTACACCAACACCATCACAACCCTCTCCAACACCATACACCAACACGCAATCACACCCCTCCCCAACACCCTACACCAACACCATCACACCCCTCTCCAACACCCTACACCAACACTCCATCACAACCAAACCCAACACCATACACCAACACACCATTATGCCCCTCCCCAACACCCTACACCAACACTCCATCACAACCCGACCCAACACCGTACACCAACACACCATCATTCCCCTCCCCAACACCCTACACCAACACCATCACACCCCTCCCCAACTCCCTACACCAACACTCCATCACAACCCAACCCAACACCGTACACCAACACACCATCATGCCCCTCCCCAACACCCTACACCAACACCATCACTCCCCTCCCCAACACCCTACACCAACACTCCATCACACCTCTCCCCAACACACTACACCAACACACCATCATGCCCCTCCCCAACACCATCACTCCCCTCCCCAACACCCTACACCAACACTCCATCACACTCCTCCCCAACACACTACACCAACCCAACACCGTACACCAACACCATCACACCCCTCTCCAACACCCTACACCAACACTCCATCACACCCCTCCCCAACACACTACACCAACACACCATCACACCCCTCCCCAACTCCCTACACCAACACTCCATCACAACCCAACCCAACACCGTACACCAACACACCATCATGCCCCTCCCCAACACCCTACACCAACACCATCACTCCCCTCCCCAACACCCTACACCAACACTCCATCACACCTCTCCCCAACACACTACACCAACACACCATCATGCCCCTCCCCAACACCATCACTCCCCTCCCCAACACCCTACACCAACACTCCATCACACTCCTCCCCAACACACTACACCAACCCAACACCGTACACCAACACCATCACACCCCTCTCCAACACCCTACACCAACACTCCATCACACCCCTCCCCAACACACTACACCAACACTCCATCACAACCCAACCCAACACCCTACACCAACACTCCATCACAACCCAACCCAATACCCTACACCAACACAATCACACCCCTCCCCAACACCCTACACCAACACCATCACACCCCTCTCCAACACCCTACACCAACACTCCATCACAACCAAACCCAACACCATACACCAAAACACCATCATGACCCTCCCCAACACCCTACATCAACACTCCATCACAACCCGACCCGACACCGTACACCAACACACCATCATGCCCCTCCCCAACACCCTACACCAACACCATCACACCCCTCCCCAACACCCTACACCAACACTCCATCACAACCCAACCCAACACCATACACCAACACACCATCATGCCCCTCCCCAACACCCTACACAAACACTCCATCACAACCGAACCCAACACTGTACACCAACACGCCATCACACCCTTCACCAACACCCTACACCAACACCATCACACCCCTCTCCAACACTCTACACCAACACTCCATCACAACCCTCCCCAACACCGTACACCAACACATCATCATGCCCCTCCCCAACAACCAACACCAACACCATCACACCCCTCCCCAACACCCTACACCAACACTCCATCACAACCCAACCCAACACCATACACCAACACACCATCACAACCCAACCCAACACTATACACCAACACACCATCACACCCCTCCCCAACACCCTACACCAACACACCATCACAATCCAAGCCAACACCCTACACCAACACCATCACACCCCTCCCCAACACCCTACACCAACACCATCACACCCCACCCCAACACCCTACACCAACACCATCATACCCCTCCCCAAATCACCCTACACCTGCAATCCTTCACTCATCAACACTCCAAATCAACCCTCCCCCACAACTTGCACCAACAGTGCACCAACACACCATCACACCCCTCCCCAACACCCTACACCAACACTCCATCACAACCCAACCCAACACCCTACACCAACACCATCACACCCCTCTCCAACACCCTACACCAGCACTCCATCACAACCCAACCCAACACTGTACACCAACACACCATCACACCCCTCCCCAACTCCCTACACCAACACACCATCACAACCCAACCCAACACCCTACACCATCACCATCACACCCCTCTCCAACACCCTACACCAACACTCCATCACAACCAAACCCAACACCGTACACCAACACGCCATCTCACTCCTCCCCAACACCCTACACCAACACCATCACAACCCTCTCCAACACCATACACCAACACGCAATCACACCCCTCCCCAACACCCTACACCAACACCATCACACCCCTCTCCAACACCCTACACCAACACTCCATCACAACCAAACCCAACACCATACACCAACACACCATTATGCCCCTCCCCAACACCCTACACCAACACTCCATCACAACCCGACCCAACACCGTACACCAACACACCATCATGCCCCTCCCCAACACCCTACACCAACACCATCACACCCCTCCCCAACTCCCTACACCAACACTCCATCACAACCCAACCCAACACCGTACACCAACACACCATCATGCCCCTCCCCAACACCCTACACCAACACCATCACTCCCCTCCCCAACACCCTACACCAACACTCCATCACACCTCTCCCCAACACACTACACCAACACACCATCATGCCCCTCCCCAACACCATCACTCCCCTCCCCAACACCCTACACCAACACTCCATCACACTCCTCCCCAACACACTACACCAACCCAACACCGTACACCAACACCATCACACCCCTCTCCAACACCCTACACCAACACTCCATCACACCCCTCCCCAACACACTACACCAACACACCATCACACCCCTCCCCAACACCCTACACCAACACTCCATCACAACCCAACCCAACACCGTACACCAACACACCATCATGCCCCTCCCCAACACCCTACACCAACACCATCACTCCCCTCCCCAACACCCTACACCAACACTCCATCACACCTCTCCCCAACACACTACACCAACACACCATCACAACCCAACCCAACACCGTACACCAACACACCATCATGCCCCTCCCCAACACCATCACTCCCCTCCCCAACACCCTACACCAACACTCCATCACAACACAACCCAACACCATACACCAACACACCATCACACCCCTCCCCAACACCCTACACCAACACTCCATCACAACCCAACCCAACACTCTACACCAACACTCCATCACAACCCAACCCAACACCGTACACCAACACACCATCATGCCCCTCCCCAACACCCTACACCAACACCATCACACCCCTCTCCAACATCCTACACCAACACTCCATCACACCCCTCCCCAACTCACTACACCAACACACCATCACACCCCTCCCCAACACCCTACACCAACACTCCATCACAACCCAACCCAACACCGTACACCAACACACCATCATGCCCCTCCCCAACACCCTACACCAACACCATCATGCCCCTCCCCAACAACCAACACCAACACCATCACACCCCTCCCCAACACCCTACACCAACACTCCAGCACAACCCAACCCAACACCCTACACCAACACTCCATCACAACCCAACCCAACACCATACACCAACACACCATCACAACCCAACCCAACACTATACACCAACACACCATCACACCCCTCCCCAACACCCTACACCAACACACCATCACAATCCAAGCCAACACCCTACACCAACACCATCACACCCCTCCCCAACACCCTACACCAACACCATCACACCCCACCCCAACACCCTACACCAACACCATCATACCCCTCCCCAAATCACCCTACACCTGCAATCCTTCACTCATCAACACTCCAAATCAACCCTCGCCCACAACTTGCACCAACAGTGCACCAACACACCATCACACCCCTCCCCAACACCCTACACCAACACTCCATCACAACCCAACCCAACACCCTACACCAACACCATCACACCCCTCTCCAACACCCTACACCAGCACTCCATCACAACCCAACCCAACACTGTACACCAACACACCATCACACCCCTCCCCAACTCCCTACACCAACACACCATCACAACCAAACCCAACACCATACACCAACACACCATTATGCCCCTCCCCAACACCCTACACCAACACTCCATCACAACCCGACCCAACACCGTACACCAAAACACCATCATGCCCCTCCCCAACACCCTACACCAACACCATCACACCCCTCCCCAACTCCCTACACCAACACTCCATCACAACCCAACCCAACACCGTACACCAACACACCATCATGCCCCTCCCCAACACCCTACACCAACACCATCACTCCCCTCCCCAACACCCTACACCAACACTCCATCACACCTCTCCCCAACACACTACACCAACACACCATCATGCCCCTCCCCAACACCATCACTCCCCTCCCCAACACCCTACACCAACACTCCATCACACTCCTCCCCAACACACTACACCAACCCAACACCATACACCAACACCATCACACCCCTCTCCAACACCCTACACCAACACTCCATCACACCCCTCCCCAACACACTACACCAACACACCATCACACCCCTCCCCAACACCCTACACCAACACTCCATCACAACCCAACCCAACACCGTACACCAACACACCATCATGCCCCTCCCCAACACCCTACACCAACACCATCACTCCCCTCCCCAACACCCTACACCAACACTCCATCACACCTCTCCCCAACACACTACACCAACACACCATCACAACCCAACCCAACACCGTACACCAACACACCATCATGCCCCTCCCCAACACCATCACTCCCCTCCCCAACACCCTACACCAACACTCCATCACAACACAACCCAACACCATACACCAACACACCATCACACCCCTCCCCAACACCCTACACCAACACTCCATCACAACCCAACCCAACACTCTACACCAACACTCCATCACAACCCAACCCAACACCGTACACCAACACACCATCATGCCCCTCCCCAACACCCTACACCAACACCATCACACCGCTCTCCAACATCCTACACCAACACTCCATCACACCCCTCCCCAACACACTACACCAACACACCATCACACCCCTCCCCAACACCCTACACCAACACTCCATCACAACCCAACCCAACACCGTACACCAACACACCATCATGCCCCTCCCCAACACCCTACACCAACACCATCACTCCCCTCTCCAACACCCTACACCAACACTACATCACAACCAAACCCAACACCGTACACCAACACGCCATCTCACTCCTCCCCAACACCCTACAGCAACACCATCACAACCCTCTCCAACACCATACACCAACACGTAATCACACCCCTCCCCAACACCCTACACCAACATCATCACACCCCTCTCCAACACCCTACACCAACATTCAATAACAACCCTCCCCAACACCCTACACCAACACTCCATCACAACCCAACCCAACACCCTACACCAACACTCCATCACAACCCAACCCAATACCCTACACCAACACAATCACACCCCTCCCCAACTCCCTACACCAACACCATCACAACCCAACCCAACACCCTACACCAACACCATCACACCCCTCTCCAACACCCTACACCAACACTCCATCACAACCAAACCCAACACCGTACACCAACACGCCATCTCACTCCTCCCCAACACCCTACACCAACACCATCACAACCCACTCCAACACCATACACCAACACGCAATCACACCCCTCTCCAACACCCTACACCAACACTCCATCACAACCCAACCCAACACCCTACACCAACACCATCACACCCCTCTCCAACACCCTACACCAGCACTCCATCACAACCCAATCCAACACCATACACCAACACACCATCACAACCCAACCCAACCCAGTACACCAACAAACCATCACACCCCTCCCCACCACCCTACACCAACACACCATCACAACCCAACCTAACACCCTACACCAACATCATCACACCCCTCTCCAACACCCTACACCAACACTCCATCACAACCAAACCCAACACCGTACACCAACACGCCATCTCACTCCTCCCCAACACCCTACACCAACACCATCACAACCCTCTCCAACACCATACACCAACACGCAATCACACCCCTCCCCAACACCCTACACCAACACCATCACACCCCTCTCCAACACCCTACACCAACACTCCATCACAACCAAACCCAACACCATACACCAAAACACCATCATGACCCTCCCCAACACCCTATATCAACACTCCATCACAACCCGACCCGACACCGTACACCAACACACCATCATGCCCCTCCCCAACACCCTACACCAACACCATCACACCCCTCCCCAACACCCTACACCAACACTCCATCACAACCCAACCCAACACCATACACCAACACACCATCATGCCCCTCCCCAACACCCTACACAAACACTCCATCACAACCGAACCCAACACTGTACACCAACACGCCATCACACCCTTCCCCAACACCCTACACCAACACCATCACACCCCTCTCCAACACTCTACACCAACACTCCATCACAACCCTCCCCAACACCGTACACCAACACATCATCATGCCCCTCCCCAACAACCAACACCAACAACATCACACCCCTCCCCAACACCCTACACCAACACTCCAGCACAACCCAACCCAACACCCTACACCAACACTCCATCACAACCCAACCCAACACCATACACCAACACACCATCACAACCCAACCCAACACTATACACCAACACACCATCACACCCCTCCCCAACACCCTACACCAACACACCATCACAATCCAAGCCAACACCCTACACCAACACCATCACACCCCTCCCCAACACCCTACACCAACACCATCACACCCCACCCCAACACCCTACACCAACACCATCATACCCCTCCCCAAATCACCCTACACCTGCAATCCTTCACTCATCAACACTCCAAATCAACCCTCCCCCACAACTTGCACCAACAGTGCACCAACACACCATCACACCCCTCCCCAACACCCTACACCAACACTCCATCACAACCCAACCCAACACCCTACACCAACACCATCACACCCCTCTCCAACACCCTACACCAGCACTCCATCACAACCCAACCCAACACTGTACACCAACACACCATCACACCCCTCCCCAACTCCCTACACCAACACCATCACAACCCAACCCAACACCCTACACCATCACCATCACACCCCTCTCCAACACCCTACACCAACACTCCATCACAACCAAACCCAACACCGTACACCAACACGCCATCTCACTCCTCCCCAACACCCTACACCAACACCATCACAACCCTCTCCAACACCATACACCAACACGCAATCACACCCCTCCCCAACACCCTACACCAACACCATCACACCCCTCTCCAACACCCTACACCAACACTCCATCACAACCAAACCCAACACCATACACCAACACACCATTATGCCCCTCCCCAACACCCTACACCAACACTCCATCACAACCCGACCCAACACCGTACACCAACACACCATCATGCCCCTCCCCAACACCCTACACCAACACCATCACACCCCTCCCCAACTCCCTACACCAACACTCCATCACAACCCAACCCAACACCGTACACCAACACACCATCATGCCCCTCCCCAACAACCTACACCAACACCATCACTCCCCTCCCCAACACCCTACACCAACACTCCATCACACCTCTCCCCAACACACTACACCAACACACCATCATGCCCCTCCCCAACACCATCACTCCCCTCCCCAACACCCTACACCAACACTCCATCACACTCCTCCCCAACACACTACACCAACCCAACACCGTACACCAACACCATCACACCCCTCTCCAACACCCTACACCAACACTCCATCACACCCCTCCCCAACACACTACACCAACACACCATCACACCCCTCCCCAACACCCTACACCAACACTCCATCACAACCCAACCCAACACCGTACACCAACACACCATCATGCCCCTCCCCAACACCCTACACCAACACCATCACTCCCCTCCCCAACACCCTACACCAACACTCCATCACACCTCTCCCCAACACACTACACCAACACACCATCACAACCCAACCCAACACCGTACACCAACACACCATCATGCCCCTCCCCAACACCATCACTCCCCTCCCCAACACCCTACACCAACACTCCATCACAACACAACCCAACACCATACACCAACACACCATCACACCCCTCCCCAACACCCTACACCAACACTCCATCACAACCCAACCCAACACTCTACACCAACACTCCATCACAACCCAACCCAACACCGTACACCAACACACCATCATGCCCCTCCCCAACACCCTACACCAACACCATCACACCCCTCTCCAACATCCTACACCAACACTCCATCACACCCCTCCCCAACTCACTACACCAACACACCATCACACCCCTCCCCAACACCCTACACCAACACTCCATCACAACCCAACCCAACACCGTACACCAACACACCATCATGCCCCTCCCCAACACCCTACACCAACACCATCATGCCCCTCCCCAACAACCAACACCAACACCATCACACCCCTCCCCAACACCCTACACCAACACTCCAGCACAACCCAACCCAACACCCTACACCAACACTCCATCACAACCCAACCCAACACCATACACCAACACACCATCACAACCCAACCCAACACTATACACCAACACACCATCACACCCCTCCCCAACACCCTACACCAACACACCATCACAATCCAAGCCAACACCCTACACCAACACCATCACACCCCTCCCCAACACCCTACACCAACACCATCACACCCCACCCCAACACCCTACACCAACACCATCATACCCCTCCCCAAATCACCCTACACCTGCAATCCTTCACTCATCAACACTCCAAATCAACCCTCCCCCACAACTTGCACCAACAGTGCACCAACACACCATCACACCCCTCCCCAACACCCTACACCAACACTCCATCACAACCCAACCCAACACCCTACACCAACACCATCACACCCCTCTCCAACACCCTACACCAGCACTCCATCACAACCCAACCCAACACTGTACACCAACACACCATCACACCCCTCCCCAACTCCCTACACCAACACACCATCACAACCCAACCCAACACCCTACACCAACACCATCACACCCCTCTCCAACACCCTACACCAACACTCCATCACAACCAAACCCAACACCATACACCAACACACCATTATGCCCCTCCCCAACACCCTACACCAACACTCCATCACAACCCGACCCAACACCGTACACCAAAACACCATCATGCCCCTCCCCAACACCCTACACCAACACCATCACACCCCTCCCCAACTCCCTACACCAACACTCCATCACAACCCAACCCAACACCGTACACCAACACACCATCATGCCCCTCCCCAACACCCTACACCAACACCATCACTCCCCTCCCCAACACCCTACACCAACACTCCATCACACCTCTCCCCAACACACTACACCAACACACCATCATGCCCCTCCCCAACACCATCACTCCCCTCCCCAACACCCTACACCAACACTCCATCACACTCCTCCCCAACACACTACACCAACCCAACACCGTACACCAACACCATCACACCCCTCTCCAACACCCTACACCAACACTCCATCACACCCCTCCCCAACACACTACACCAACACACCATCACACCCCTCCCCAACACCCTACACCAACACTCCATCACAACCCAACCCAACACCGTACACCAACACACCATCATGCCCCTCCCCAACACCCTACACCAACACCATCACTCCCCTCCCCAACACCCTACACCAACACTCCATCACACCTCTCCCCAACACACTACACCAACACACCATCACAACCCAACCCAACACCGTACACCAACACACCATCATGCCCCTCCCCAACACCATCACTCCCCTCCCCAACACCCTACACCAACACTCCATCACAACACAACCCAACACCATACACCAACACACCATCACACCCCTCCCCAACACCCTACACCAACACTCCATCACAATCCAACCCAACACTCTACACCAACACTCCATCACAACCCAACCCAACACCGTACACCAACACACCATCATGCCCCTCCCCAACACCCTACACCAACACCATCACACCCCTCTCCAACATCCTACACCAACACTCCATCACACCCCTCCCCAACACACTACACCAACACACCATCACACCCCTCCCCAACACCCTACACCAACACTCCATCACAACCCAACCCAACACCGTACACCAACACACCATCATGCCCCTCCCCAACACCCTACACCAACACCATCACTCCCCTCCCCAACACCCTACACCAACACTCCATCACACCTCTCCCCAACACACTACACCAACACACCATCATGCCCCTCCCCAACACCATCACTCCCCTCCCCAACACCCTACACCAACACTCCATCACACTCCTCCCCAACACACTACACCAACCCAACACCGTACACCAACACCATCACACCCCTCTCCAACACCCTACACCAACACTCCATCACAACCCAACCCAACACCCTACACCAACACTCCATCACACCCCTCCCCAACACACTACACCAACACTCCATCACAACCCAACCCAACCCCCTACACCAACACTCCATCACACCAGTCCCAGTATTACACCATTGCATTTGACCATTCAGTGTACTGACCTGCCATCTCTGACAATGCGTATTAGAACTCCACAACCCAACTTTCTCAGTGTTGCACCCCAGCCAGTCCATTTAACATCCCTCCACAGACATGGTGTAAAATCAACGTGACACACCCTATCTGTCCCCATACCACCCCAAATCCAGTCCCACTGCCAACTCTCCCCACAACTTCCCAACAATACAGCACGACAACTCTACTGAATTCCCCGCAGCCTCGACTGCAGTCTAGCTACAGTCACAAACAGCCTTTTCAATCAATCAAAGGCAAATGTTCCTTCCCGAGCAGTTGGAGTCAATCACCTGGTATATTTTTTTCTCTTTCTATAACCTCATTGTCCCATCTCACTTTTAGTCCTTACGTAAAACATGTCAGCATCGCTCTACACTTTGTGCATCCTCCACTCCTGCTATTCCATGCATGCAGGGACACTATCAGAGCACTGCATTGTTACCTCGACCCATTGCAGTTTGATCTCCAACCCAGGGGTCCATCAATCTCCTCCTCCAGTCTCCTTCTCCACATCATTAGATTATGAGTTCCTATTGGTCCTCTTGCCCACAAGACCAATTATCCTGTTTATTATCATGGTTTGCATACAATATTTCTGTGAATGATTTTTCTTTTTTTAAACAATATGCGTAGTTCGAGATTATTTTTGTAAAGTACAGATTGACCAATGTTTCTGTGTCTTACAGTTTTTATTATGCCATAAAAGTTCTGTGTGAATAAAAACCGATGGAAGAATGGCAGCACGGAACCTTGCTGGACATCTCATCTAGGCAGGTTTACTGTGCCGTACTGCGCTGAGGCGTTAAACAGAGACACAGTCTATCTGAGTAGCTACAGAAATAAGTGGAAAGCAGGTGTTTTCCGAGGCCTCCAGTCAATACTCACCCCTCTCCACCAAAAACAAACATCTGAGTTCAGATCAGTCAGAAACATGCCCCACTTTTACCCTAGGGGCCATACACTGGCTTGGCAAAGAAAAGAGTACAAGTTCTCCAAGTCAAAAATTAGAACAGAGGCACTGGAAACACTCAGCAGTTCAGGCAGCATACGTGGACAGAGGTACAAGAGTCAGCTTCAAGGGTGGCATATTGGCACAGCTTGATAGCTCCAGTCGCCTACGTTCAATCCTGGCCTCCAGTGCTGTCAGTGTGGAGCCTGGATCTTTTTTTCTGTGACCCCCCCCCCCCCCCCGGGTTTCCTACCAGTTTCTTCCCGTGTCCCAAAAAAGTACTGCTTGGTAAGGTAGCTGGCTACTGCAAGCTGCCTGCAGTATGTATCTGGAAGAGTTGATGGCAATGTGGGAAGAACAGAAGGATTAACCATGGATGGTCGATCTGGCTCCCAAGGCACGGAGAACATTACTTCATGAACATTTTCTTCATCGCCCAATGAACCTACCTGCCCGCATTCTTCACAAAGCCCAAGTCAGCCAAAGCCACCGAGCAAATCTCACAGCAGAAGCAGTCCGGGTGCCAGTTATTATTCATTGCTTTGATGACACGGCCGATGATGAACTCCCCTGGACAGACAGAAGAAAAGCTAATGAAAACCAAAGGGAATGCTGCAACATTGCCACTCAATACCAGCCTTCTCGACCGGCAGTGCTGTCTTCTCTTAGCTTAACTGTCCGAAACAAGTTGAAATCCACTTGCCATTTCTCAGCCCATCTCCCTAACTGATCGGGATCGCTCTGCAATTCAATGTAATCTTCTTCATTATCAATTTAGTACCATCAACAAATCTGTAATTGTGCCATGTGCTTTCATATTGAAGTAATTTACATAAATAATGAATAACAGACAACCCAATACTCCACAGACCACAGGCTTCTGGGGTTGGTGGTAATCTGGAGAAGTTCTCTAGTTGGAGAATCAATCTTCAGCCAGCACCCTCCCTGTTATGTTTTGTAACTGCAAGATGTAAAACTAATTGAAAGAAAAACAAGGGAGCCTGAGAGATGCATGTAAATTTCGATTTACTTTAGTGAGGCAGGCAGTTATGACGTGGTAGTGTAACGATCTATGCCAGTGATGTTGTTGGGGTGGAAGTGGACTCTCTGACGGTGGTGTCTGAAAAGAGGATGCTGTCCAAGTTGCATGCCATCTTGGACAATGACTCCCATCCACTCCATAATGTACTGGTTAGGCACAGGAATACATTCAGCCAGAGACTCATTCCACCGAGATGTAACACTGAGCGTCATAGGAAGTCATTCCTGCCTGTGGCCATCAAACTTTACAATTCCTCCCTCGGAGTGTCAGACACCCTGAGCCAATAGTCTGGTCCTGGACTTATTTCCACTTGGCATGATTAACTTATTATTATTTAATTATTTATGGTTTTATATTGCTATATTTCTACACTATTCTTGGTTGGTGCAGCTGTAATAAAACCCAATTTCCCTAGGGATCAATAAAGTATGTCTGTCATTCACATACATATACTATTTCAGTGAGGTCACATCTCATTCTTCTAAATTGTAGTGAATACAGGCCTAGAGCCTTCAAGCGCTCTTAATATGACAAGTCTTTCAATCCTGGAATCATTCTCATGAACTTCCTTTGAACCCTCTCCAGTTTCAGCACATCTTTTCTTAGATAAGGGGCCCAAAGCTGCTTACAATACTCCAAGTGAGGCCTCTCCGGGGCTTTATGGAGTTTCAACATTACATCCTTGTTTTTGTATTCTAGTCCTCTTGAAATTAATGCTAATATTCAGCCAGAGACTCATTCCACCGAGATGCAATTCAGACAGAGACTCATTCCACCGAGATGAAATTCAGCCAGAGACTCATTCCACCGAGATGCAATTCAGCCAGTGACTCATTCCACCGAGATGCAATTCAGCCAGAGACTCATTCCACCGAGATGCAATTCAGCCAGAGTCTCATTCCACCGAGATGAAATTCAGCCAGAGACTCATTCCACCGAGATGCAATTCAGCCAGTGACTCATTCCACCGAGATGAAATTCAGCCAGTGACTCATTCCACCGAGATGCAATTCAGCCAGTGACTCATTCCACCGAGATGCAATTCAGCCAGAGACTCATTCCACCGAGTTGCAATTCAGCCAGTGACTCATTCCACCGAGATGAAATTCAGCCAGAGACTCATTCCACCGAGATGCAATTCAGCCAGTGACTCATTCCACCGAGATGAAATTCAGCCAGAGACTCATTCCACTGAGATGCAACACTGAGCGCCATAGGAAGTCATTCCTACCTGTGGCCATCAAACTTTACAATTCCTCCCTCGGAGTGTCAGACACCCTGAGCCAATAGTCTGGTCCTGCACTTATTTCCACTTGGTATAATTTACTTATTATCATTTAATTATTTCTAGTTTTATTTTGCTATATTTCTACTCTATTCTTGGTTGGTGCAACTGTAATGAAACCCAATTTCCCTCGGGATCAATAAAGTAAGTCTGTCTGTCTGTCTGTCTGTCTGTCTGTAATATTGCATTTGCTTTCTTCACCACAGACTCAACCTGCAAATTAACCTTTATGGAATCCTGCACAAGGACTCCCAAGTCTCTTTGCACCTCTATTTTTCTGTATTTTCTCTCTATTCAGAAAATAGTCAACCCTTTTATTTCTTCTACCAAAGTGCTTAACCATACACATCAACACTGTAATCCATCGGCCATTTCTTTGCCCATTCTCCTAATTTGTCTAGCAGCTTCTCTACTTCCTCAAAACTACCTGCCCTTCCACCTATCTTCATATTGTGTGAAACAAAGCCATCGATTCCATCATCCAAATCATTGACATTTAACGTAAAGAGAATTAGTTGAAACACAGACCCATGTGGAACACTACTAGTGACTGGCAACCAACCAGACAAGGCTCCCTTTTCTCCCATTCTTTGCTTCCTGCCAATCAGCCACTGCTTTATCCATGCTAGAGTCTTTCCTATAAAACCACGGGCTCATAAATTGCTAAGCAGCTTCATGTATGGCATCTGGTCAAAGGCCTTCTGAGAATTGTTCAGCCAGGCATGCTTTAGACGTTGCAATTTTGCTCATGTTCTCTTTCATTCCTGGCTGTAACTCAATTGTGTCTTGTTCTGCTGTTTCCATTGAAACAGCAATTTCAACTGCTCTTTCAAATGTGAGTTGTGCTTCAGTTAAGAGCCATTTATGAATGCTTTCTTGTAAAATTTCACAAACTAAATGATATCTCAGTGCATCATTAAGTTCATCACTGAACTGAAAATGCTCAGACAATCCCTTCAATTCAGTCACATATGCTGAAATGGACTCCCTTTTGATTCTGTTTATGAAACCTAAAGTAATCTGCAATCAACAATATTCTAAATGTTTCTGCATTACTTTCATGATATAAATAAAGCTCATTTCAGCTGGTTTGGTTGGAGCAGTCAAAGCTTTAAGCAAACTGTATTCCTTCAAACCCAATACACTCTGCAAAATTGGTACTCATTTCTCTTTGCCTATTTCATTTGCTTTAAAACACTGCTCAGTTTGCTTAGTAACAGAATCCAGTTATCTCTTGTGCAGTTGAACACATCTATCTTTCTGATGTATTTGTGAAATTTATGATTATTATCACCCAATATTCACTGTTTATGAACCCACAAATTTAACCGTTTTCTGCCACTTTTTAACTCAATCATCTCGCTACACTTTAGCAGGTAGGTAGTTATCATGGGTTTGTTTAAAACATCCTCATCACCACTGTTATGTTTTGTAACTCCAAAGCATAAAGCTAATGGAAAGAAGAACAAGGGATGCGTGTAAACTTTGTTTTTGCTTTAAGCCAATTGCACTCTTATGCTGCAGTGGATGCCATTCACAGACTTTTACACATAACCCAGAATGAGTCATTTAAACAAAAAAGAATGCTTAATCAAACAATATATTTACAATATTACTGAAATATTAAAAACACAACTCTTCTTCCTATCATTGAGCCAGTTAGGAATCCACTTCACCAGTTTCCCTGAATCCCTTGCAAGCTAATCTTCCAGATCAGCCTACCCTGTTGGTCCTTGTCAAAGGCCTTACTAAAGTCCATAGAAACAACATCAATTGCCCTACCTTCATCTATCCCCTTAGCTATCTCTTCAAAGGATTTGTCAGACATCACCTCCCACACACTAAATCATGTTGACTATTCCTAATCAGGAGTGACAGCAGATTTTGCCCCTCAGAATCCCTCCAGTACCTTCCCTACAGCTGGAGTCAGGCTCACAGGGCTGTAGAACTCTGGCCTGCCCTTGCTGCACTTCTTGAACAATAGGACATCATTCCATTCTTCTGGAACTTCCCCAGCAGCTAATGACAGAAATATCTTTACAAGTGTCTCCACAATTTATCCCCTGGTCTTCCGTATGGTCTGTGGTTACACTTTGCATACCTCAATGCAGATCAGGGCTGGATCATACCAGCCTATCTCATTTCTTTGGCAGCCATATTCTGCTAAGTAACCACCAAGGAGAAATACAGCACATATTACAAAAAACTTCGTCGTCTCCACACAAAGATACCCTAATGGTCATTAGTCTCTCCCTGGACACCCTTTTACTGTTAATATAACTGAAGAACATTTTGGATCAACACTGGCACACCTCAGGGGTGTGTGCTTAGCCCACTGCTCTACTCTCTATATACCCATGACTGTGTGACTAGGCATTGCTCAAATACCAGCTATAAATTTGCTGATGATACAACCATTGTTGGTAGAATCTCAGGTGGTGACAAGAGGACGTACAGGAGTGAGATATGCCAACTAGTGGAATGGTGCCACAGCAACAACCTGGCACTCAACGTCAATAAGATGAATGAGCTAATTATGAACTTCAGGAAGGGTAAGATGAAGGAACACATACCAATCCTCATAGAGGGATCAGAAGTGCAGAGTGTGAGCAGCTTCAAGTTCCTGGGTGTCAAGATCTCTGAGGATCTAATCTGGTCCTAACATATCGATGTAGTTATAAAAAAGCAAGAATGTAGCTATACTTTATTAGGAGTTTGAAGAAATTTGGCATGTCAACAAATACACTCAAAAACTTCTAGTTGTACCATGGAGAGCATTCTGACAGGCTGCGTCACTGTCTGGTATGGAGGGGCTACTGCACAGGACCAAAAAAAGCTGCAGAGGGTTGTAAATCTAGTCAACTCCATCTTGGGTACCAGCCTACAAAGTACCCAGGACATCTTTAGGGAGTGGTGTCTCAGAAAGGCAGCATCCATTATTAAGGACCTCCAGCACCCAGGGCATGCCCTTTTCTCACTGTTACCATCAGGGAGGAGGTACAGAAGCCTGAAGGCACACACTCAGTGATTCTAGAACAGCTTCTTCCCCTCTGCCATCCGATTCATAAATGAACATTTAATCTTTGGACACTACTTCACTTTTTTGTTGATGTACAGTATTTCTATTTTTGCATGTTTTTTTAATCTATTCAATATAAGTAATTGATCTACTTATTTACTTATTTATTTATTCCTTTAATTTTATTTATTTTTTTTCTCTGCTAGATTATGTATTACATTAAACTGCTGCTGCTAAGTTAACAAATTTCACGTCACATGCCGTTGATAATAAACCTGATTCTGATTCTGAGTCTGACAATAGACAATAGGTGCAGGAGTAGGTCATTCAGCCCTTCGAGCCAGCACCGCCATTCACTGTGATCTTGGCTGATCATCCACAATCAGTACCCCGTTCTTGCCTTCTCCCCAAATCCCTTGACTCTGCTATCTTTAAGTGCTCTATCTAACTCTTTCTTGACAGCATCCAGAGAATTGGCCTCCACTGCCTTCTGAGGCAGAGCATTCCACAGATCCACAACTCTCTGGGTGAAAAGGTTTTTCATCAACTCCATTCTAAATGGCCTACCCCTTATTCTTAAACTGTGGCCTCTGCTTCTGGACTCCCCCAACATCGGGAACATGCTTCCTGCCTCCAGTGTGTCCAATCCCTTAATAATCTTACATGTTTTAATCAGATCCCCATTCATCCTTCTAAATTCCAGTGTATACAAGCCCAGTCACTCCAATCTTTCAACATATGACAGTCCCGCCATCCTGGGAATTAACCTCGTGAACCTACGCTGCACTCCCTCAATAGCAAGAATGTCCTTCCTCAGACTTGGAAACCAAAACTGCACACAATATTCCAGGTGTGGTCTCACCAGGGCCCTGTACAACCGCAGAAGGACCTCTTTGCTCCTATACTCAACTCCCCTTGTTATGAAGGCCAACATGCCATTAGCTTTCTTCACTGCCTGCTGTACCTGCATGCTTACTTTTAGTGACTGATGAACAAGGACACCTAGATCTCGTTGTACTTTCCCTTTTCCTAACTTGACACCATTCTGATAGTAATCTGCCTTCCAGTTCTTGCCACCAAAGTGGATAACCTCACATTTATCCACATTAAACTGCATCTGCCATACATTTGCCCACTCACCCAACCTGTCCAAGTCACCCTGCATTCTCATAACATCCTCCTGACATTTCACACTGCCACCCAGCTTTGTGTCATCAGCAAATTTGCTAATGTTACTTTTAATCCCTTCATCTAAATCATTAATGTATATTGTAAATAGCTGCAGTCCCAGCACCGAGCCTTTCAGTACCCCACTAGTCACTGCCTGCCTTTCTGAAAGGAACCCATTAATCCCTACTCTTTGTTTCCTGTCTGCCAATCAATTTTCTATCCATGTCAGTACCCTACCCCCAATACCCTGTGCTCTAATTTTGCCCACTAATCTCCTATGTGGGACCTTATCAAAGGCTTTCTGAAAGTCCAGGTACACTACATCAACTGGCTCTCCCTTGTCCATTTTCATAGTTACATCCTCAAAAAATTCCAGATTAGTCAAGCATGATTTTCCCTATGTAAATCCATGCTGACTTGGACTGATCCTGTTACTGCTATCCAAATATTTCGCTATTTCATCTTTTATAATAGACTCCAGCGTGTGGAGTGAGCTGGGAGCAGAGTGAAGGCTTAAGGGCTTTGGTGCAACAGGCTTAGGTGGAAATGGGTGAGTCAAGGTAGGTTTAATTTTCAATTTTTCCTGTTATTTGAGGAAAGGGGAAGAATGAGTGTGAGGGCAGCTTGTTGTTCTCGATGTCGGATGTGGAAGGTCCTGGAGTCTCCTAGCCTCCCGGACGTCCACATCTGCGCCAGGTGCACTGAGCTGCAGCTCCTAAGGGACCATGTTAGGGAACTGGAGATGCAGCTCGATGATCTTCGTCTGGTCAGGGAGAGTGAGGAGTTGATAGAGAGGAGTTACAGGTAGGTGGTCACACCGGGGCCATGGGAGACAGACAGGTGGGTCACGGTTAGGAGAGGGAAGGGGAAGAGTCAGGCACTAGAGAGTACCCAGTGCCTGTACCACTTGACAATAAGTACTCCTGTTTGAGTACTGTTGGGGGGGACAGCCTACCTGGGGGAAGCAACAGTGGTCGTGCCTCCAGCACAGAGTCTGGCCCTGTGGCTCAGAAGGGTAGGGAAAGGAAGAGGAAGGCAGCAGTAATAGGGGACTCGATAGTTAGGGGGTCAGATAGGCGATTCTGTGGATGCAGTCAGCAGACCCGGATGGTAGTTTCCCCCCTGGTGCCAGGGTCTGAGATGTTACTGATCGCGTCCAAGATATCCTGAAGTGGGAGGGTGAGGAGCCAGAGGTCGTGGTACTTATAGGTACCAATGACATAGGTAGGAAAAGGGAAGAGGTCCTGAAAGGAGAATATAGGGGGTTAGGAAGGGAGTTGAGAAGAAGGACCACAAAGGTTGTAATCTTGGGATTACAGCCTGTGCCACACGACAGTGAGAGTAGGAATGGAATGAGGTGGAGGATAAATGTGTGGCTGAGGGATTGGAGCAGGGAACAGGAATTCAAGTTTCTGGATCATTGGGACCTCTTCTGGGGCAGGTGTGACCTGTACAAAAAGGATGGGTTACACTTGAATCCTAGGGGGACCAATATCCTGACGGGGACATTTGCTAAGGCTACTGGGGAGACTTTAAACTAGAATGGTGGGAATCAGAATGAAGAGACTAGGAGAGAGGAGGTTAGTTCACAAATAGAGAAAGCTAGTAGACAGTGTGTGAGGGAAGATAGGCAGGTGATAGAGAAGGGGAGCGCTCAGACCGAAGATGTAGGGGAGAAGGAAGAAAAAGATAATAAAGTTAATTGCACCGTTAGGGATAAACAGAGAGTAAGAGGTGGAGAATTTCTTAAATGCATTTATTTTAATGCTAGGAGCATTGTAAGAAAGGTGGATGAGCTTAGAGCATGGATTGATACCTGGAAATATGATGTTGTAGCTATTAATGAAACATGGTTGCAGGAGGGGTGTGATTGGCAACTAAGTATTCCTGGATTTTGTTGCTTCAGGTGTGATAGAATCGGAGGGACAAGAGGGGGAGGTGTTGCATTGCTTGTCAGAGAAAATATTACAGCGGTGCTTTGGCAGGATAGATTAGAGGGCTCATCTAGGGAGACTATTTGGGTCAAATTGAGGAATGGGAAAGGTGTAGTAACACTTATAGGGGTGTATTATAGACCACCTAATGGGGAGCGAGAATTGGAAGAGCAAATTTGCAAGGAGATAGCAGATATTTGTAGTAAGCACAAGGTTGTGATTATGGGAGATTTTAATTTTCCACACATAGACTGGGAAGCCCATACTGTAAAAGGGCTGGATGGTTTGGAGTTTGTAAAATGTGTGCAGGATAGTTTTTTGCAGCAATACATAGAGGTACCAACTACAGAAGAGTCGGTGTTGGATCTCCTGTTAGGGAATGAGATAGGTCAGGTGACGGAGGTATGTGTTGGGGAGCACTTCGGGTCCAGTGATCACAATGCCATTAGTTTCAGTATAATTATGGAGAAGGATAGGACTGGACCCAAGGTTGAGATTTTTGATTGGAGAAAGGCTAACTTTGAAGAGATGCGAAAGGATTTAGAAGGAATGGATTGGGACAATTTGTTTTATGGGAAGGATGTAATGAAATTGAGGTCATTTAAAGGTGAAATTTTGAGTGTACAGAATTTTTATGTTCCTGTTAGGTTGAAAGGAAAGGTTAAAAGTTTGAGAGAGGCATGGTTTTCAATGGATATCAGAAACTTGGTTTGGAAAAAGAGAGATATCTACAATAAATATAGGCAGCATGGAGTAAATGAGGTGCTCAAGGAATATAAAGAATGTAAAAAGAATTCTAAGAAAGAAATTAGAAAAGCTAAAAGAAGATATAAGGTTGCTTTGGCAAGTAAGGTGAAAATAAATCCAAAGGGTTTCTACAGTTATATTAATAGCAAAAGGATAGTGAGGGATAAAATTGGTCCCTTAGAGAATCAGAGTGGACAGCTATGTGTGGAGCCAAAAGAGATGGGGGAGACTTTGAACAATTTCTTTTCTTCGGTATTCACTAAGGAGAAGGATATTGAATTGTATAAGGCAAGGGTAACAGGTAGGGTAGTTATGGAAACTATGACGATTAAAGAAGAGAAAGTACTGGCGCTTTGAAAGAATATAAAAGTGGATAAGTCTTCGGGTCTAACAGGATATTCCCTAGGACCTTGAGGGAAGTTAATGTAGAAATAGCAGGGGCTCTGACAGAAATATCTGAAATGTCATTTGAAACGTGGGTGGTGGCGGAGGATTGTCATATTGTTCTGTCATGGTCTGGTCCGTGATGTCCGCGTTCCGGCTCACGGTCCGGTCCGAGGACTCCAGACTCCGGGTCTTCTGGCTGTCCCTTGTCTCATTTAGGCTTAATCATAGGCACCTGATTCCCATCTTGGGGCCTGGAATATAACTGGCCCTGGATTTGAGGCTGGTTGCTGGTTCGTCTCGTCAGTATCCTGTCCTTGTCTCGGTGTGGGGTTCGTCTCGTCAGTATCCTGTCCTTGTCTCTGTGGGGTTTGTCTCGTCAGTATCCTGTCCTTGTCTCTGTGGGGTTTGTCTCGTCAGTATCCTGTCCTTGTCTCTGTGGGTGTCGTCTCGTCGGTATCCAGTCCTTGTCTCTGTGGGGTTTGTCTCATCAGTATCCTGTCCTTGTCTCTGTGGGGTTTGTCTCGTCAGTATCCTGTCCTTGTCTCTGTGGGGTTCATCTTGTCAGTATCCTGTCCTTGTCTTGTTGGGGTTTGTCTCGTCAGTATCCTGTCCTTGTCTCGTTGGGGTTTGTCTTGTCAGTATCCTGTCCTTGTCTCTGTGGGGTTTGTCTCGTCAGTATCCTGTCCTTGTCTCTGTGGGGTTCGTCTTGTCAGTATCCTGTCCTTGTCTCTGTGTGGGGTTTGTCTCGTCAGTATCCAGTCCTTGTCTCTGTGTGGGTTCATCCCGTCGGTATCCTGTCCTTGTCTCTGTGTGGGTTCATCCCGTTGGTATCCTGTCCTTGTCTCTGTGGGGTTTGTCTCGTCAGTATCCTGTCCTTGTCTCTGGGTGGGTTCGTCTCGTCAGTATCCAGTCCTTGTCTCTGTGGGGTTCGTCTCGTCAGTATCCAGTCCTTGTCTCTGTGGGGTGTCGTCTCGTCAGTATCCTGTCCTTGTCTCTGTGGGGTTCGTCCCATTGGTATCCAGTCCTTGTCTCTGTGTGGGTTCGTCCCGTCGGTATCCAGTCCTTGTCTCTGTGGGGTTTGTCTCGTCAGTATCCAGTCCTTGTCTCTGGGTGGATTCGTCCCGTCGGTATCCTGTCCTTGTCTCTGTGGGGTTTGTCTCGTCAGTATCCTGTCCTTGTCTCTGTGGGGTTTGTCTCGTCAGTATCCTGTCCTTGTCTCTGTGTGGGTTTGTCCCGTCAGTATCCTGTCCTTGTCTCTGTGGGGTTCGTCTCGTCAGTATCCTGTCCTTGTCTCTGTGGGGTTCGTCTCGTCAGTATCCTGTCCTTGTCTCTGGGTGGATTCGTCCCGTCAGTATCCTGTCCTTGTCTCTGTGGGGTTCGTCTCGTCGGTATCCTGTCCTTGTCTCTGTGTGGGTTCGTCCCGTCGGTATCCAGTCCTTGTCTCTGTGGGGTTTGTCTCGTCAGTATCCTGTCCTTGTCTCTGTGGGGTTCGTCTCGTCAGTATCCTGTCCTTGTCTCTGGGTGGATTCGTCCCGTTGGTATCCAGTCCTTGTCACTGTGGGGTTTGTCTCGTCAGTATCCAGTCCTTGTCTCTGTGGGGTAGACAGGCTGTCCTTGCCATTACCCTATGGTGGGATCTGTCCCTCCTGGTCCTTGCCTCCGTTGGGTAAGTCAGGCCATCATTGCCGTTACCCTGAGGCTGGACTGTTATCTTCTTTCATTCCGAAGCCCTGCCCTGCAAACTGCGTCTGGAGCCCTGCATCACCTCACCTTGCCTCTGCCTGGAGCCTTGCCCCCTCACCCCCGCCTGTGTCTGGAGCCTTGACCCCTCACCCCCGCCTGTGTCTGGAGCCTTGCCCTGTTTGGAACAGTCTGTCCACGTCCACGCCTTCACTAGGTAGGTCCGGCCATTTTGCTGCTACGTAGAGTTGGGAACTGTCTCGTCATGTTCAACGTTCTGTGTAATGAGTCCCTACAAGGATGAGTGCCAGGAGCGAGTTCGGTGGGAAGGGATGGGGGGGGATGAATGGACAAGGGAGTTGCGTAGGGAGTGATCCCTGCAGAAAGCAGAAAGGTGGGGGAGGGAAAGATGTGCTTGGTAGTGGGATCCCGTTGATAAGGGCGGAGCTGTTGTTGTCTGGCGTACTGACCTCTACCTGGCCGAGGCACAGCGACAACTCTCTGATACCTCCTCTTATTTACCCCTTGATCATGACCCCACTATGGAGCACCAGGCCATTGTCTCCCATACCATCACCAACCTTATCAGCTCTGGGGATCTCCCATCCACTGCCACCAACCTCATAGTTCCCACACCCCGCACTTCCCGTTTCTACCTCCTACCCAAGATCCACAAACCTGCCTGTCCAGGTAGATCTGTTGTCTCAGCTTGCTCCTGCCCCACTGAACTCATTTCTGCATACCTTGACACTGTCTTATCCCCCCTTGTTCAATCTCTTCCCACCTATGTTCGTGACACATCTCACACTTTGAATTTTTTCAATGATTTTAAGTTCCCTGGCCCCCACCGTCTTATTTTCACCATGGATGTCCAGTCCCTATATACCTCCATCCCCCACCAGGACGGTCTCAAAGCTCTTCGCTTCTTTTTGGATTCTGGACCTAACCAATTCCCCTCTACCACCACTCTCCTCCGTCTAGCGGAATTAGTTCTGTTATGACCTCGGCCCCCTCCTTTGTGAGAATCGCAAGAGCCCTAGTCAAGGGGGGGTCAACTGACCCAAGAGGGGAGAGACGTGCTGAATAGACACAGGAAATGGGAGAGAGAGAGGGAGACGTGCGGAAGACCACGTTCTCCCGAGAAGCAGAATAAAGGCGACATTGACTATTGTCTCATGGAGACCACGTGAAAAGCCCTCGGGCAAAGTGGGCTGGTTGAGAGAGAGATCGCATCACCTGCAACCTGATTGACACCTGCGATCCCGTGAAGAAGTATAAAGGAGGGTCTGAGGGGGGACAACCCTCAGACGCACCAAGGAGACACCAAGGAGGCACGATACCGATTCCCATGGGAGCGGGAAGCCATTTTGAAGGAAGCCGCGTGCATTAGATTCCAAATTTTGAATCTGTGGCTAGAACCAACGGAAGACCGCTTTTAACTAACAACGGGGAAGCCTGCTCCCCTGATTCCAAGGATTTGCTCTGTAAAGACAACGGGCAAGTGTTTATCCTTTCTCAACCATCTCTCTCTCTCCACAACGTGAAACCCCAGCGGTTCCCAAAAGAGAAAAGCCTGCAGACTTCTGAGTGACTCTTTATATTTCAATTGGACTCAGTATTACCCCCTAGACAACTATAGAGCTTATTTCTGATTGATTATTATTACACCGGTATTTTAGATTGAGTTTTGACAATGTATATGATCTGAATGTTTTGTATTAACCATATGTTTGTGCCCCTTTTTGAATAAAACGTTTGAAAATAGTAGCATCCGACTCAGCTGATCCCACTATCTTTGCTGGTAAGTTACCTGGTTACGAGGTTACGTAACAGTTCTTACACTCAATAATTTCTCCTTTGGCTCCTCCCACTTCCTCCAAACCAAGGGTGTAGCCATGGGCACCCGTATGGGTCCCAGTTATGCCTGCCTTTTTGTTGGCTTTGTGGAACAGTCCATGTTCCAAGTCTCCATGGGTATCCGTACCCCTCTTTACCGTCACTACACTGACGACTGCATTGGTGCTGCCTCCTGCACACATGCTGAGCTCGTTGACTTCATTAACTTTGCCTCCAACTTTCACCCTGCCCTCAAATTTACCTGGTCCATTTCTGACACCTCCCTCCCCTTTCTTGATCTTTCTGTCTCCATCTCTGGAGACGGCTTATCTATTGATATCTACTATAAGCCTACTGACTCTCACAGCTACCTGGACTATTCCTCTTCCCACCCTGTCTCTTGCAAAAATGCTATCCCCTTCTCACAATTCCTCCGTCTCCGCCGCATCTGCTCTCAGGATGAGGCTTTTCATTCCAGGATGAAGGAGATGTCTTCCTTTTTTAAACAAAGGGATTCCCTTCTTCCACCATCAACTCTGCTCTCAAAAGCATCTCTCCCATTTCCCGCACATCTGCCCTCACCCCATCCGCCCGCCACCCCACTCGGGATAGGGTTCCCCTTGTCCTCACCCACCACCCTACCAGCCTCCGGATCCAATGTATAATTCTCTGTAACTTCCGCCACCTCCAACGGGATCCCACTGCCAAGCACATCTTTCCCTCCCCCCTCTTTCTGCTTTCCGCAGGGATCGCTCCCTACGCGACTCCCTTGTCCACTCGTCCCCCCCATCCCTTCCCACCGATCTCCCTCCTGGCACTTATCCTTGTAAGCGGAACAAGTGCTACACCTGCCCTTACACTTCCTCCCTCACCACCATTCAGGATCCCAGACAGTCCTTCCAGGTGAGGCGACACTTCACCTGTGAGTCGGCTGGTGTGGTAGATAGATAGATAGATAGATTATTCATCCCCATGGGGAAATTCAACTTTTTTTCCAATGTCCCATACACTTGTTGTAGCAAAACTAATTACATACAATACTTAACTCAGTAAAAAATATGATATGCATCTAAATCACTATCTCAAAAAGCATTAATAATAGCCTTTAAAAAGTTCTTAAGTCCTGGCGGTTGAATTGTAAAGCCTAATGGCATTGGGGAGTATTGACCTCTTCATCCTGTCTGAGGAGCATTGTATCGATAGTAACCTGTCGCTGAAACTGCTTCTCTGTCTCTGGATGGTGCTATGTAGAGGATGTTCAGAGTTTTCCATAATTGACCGTAGCCTACTCAGCGCCCTTCGCTCAGCTACCGATGTTAAACTCTCCAGTACTTTGCCCACGACAGAGCCCGCCTTCCTTACCAGCTTATTAAGACGTGAGGCGTCCCTCTTCTTAATGCTTCCTCCCCAACACGCCACCACAAAGAAGAGGGCGCTCTCCACAACTGACCTATAGAACATCTTCAGCATCTCACTACAGACATTGAATGACACCAACCTTCTAAGGAAGTACAGTCGACTGTGTCCGGTGCTCCCGGTGTGGCCTTTTATATATTGGTGAGACCCAACGCAGACTGGGAGACCGTTTCGCTGAACACCTACGCTTGGTCCGCCAGAGAAAGCAGGATCTCCCTGAGGCCACACATTTTAATTCCACGTCCCATTCCCATTCTGATATGTCTATCCATGGCCTCCTCTACTGTCAAGATGAAGCCACACTCAGGTTGGAGGAACAACACCTTATATACCGGCTGAGTAGCCTCCAACCTGATGGCATGAACATTGATTTCTCTAACTTCCATTAATGCCCCTCCTCCCCTTCTTACCCCATCCCTGACATATTTAGTTGTTTGCCTGTTCTCCATCTCCCTCTGGTGCTCCCCCCTCCCCCTTTCTTTCTCCCGAGGCCTCCCGTCCCATGATCCTTTCCCTTCTCCAGCTCTGTATTACTTTCGCCAATCACCTTTCCAGCTCTTAGCTTCATCCCACCCCTTCCGGTCTTCTCCTATCATTTCGCATTTCCCCCTCCCCCCCACTACTTTCAAATCTCTTACTACCTTTCCTTTCAGTTAGTCCTGACGAAGGGTCTCGGCCCGAAACGTCGACAGTGCTTCTCCTTATAGAGGCTGCCTGGCCTGCTGTGTTACACCAGCATTTTGTGTGTGTTGCTTGAATTTCCAGCATCTGCAGATTTCCTTGTGTTTGCTCTTTAAATTGAGTATAGGAGTTGGGATGTAATGTTAAAATTGTACAAGGCATTGGTGAGGCCAAATTTGGAGTATTGTGTACAGTTCTGGTCACCGAATTACAGGAATGATGTCAACAAAATAGAGAGAGTACAGAGGAGATTTACTAGAATGTTACCTGGGTTTCAGCACCTAAGTTACAGAGAAAGGTTGAACAAGTTAGGTCTTTATTCTTTGGAGTGTAGAAGGTTGAGGGGGGACTTGATAGAGGTATTTAAAACAATGAGGGGAATAGATAGAGTTGACATGGATAGGCTTTTTCCATTGAGAGTAGGGGAGATTCAAACAAGAGGACATGAGTTGAGAGTTAAAGGGCAAAAGTTTAGGGGTAACACGAGGGGGAACTTCTTTACTCAGAGAGTGGTAGCTGTGTGGAACGAGCTTCCAGTAGAAATGGTAGAGGCAGGTTCAATATTGTCATTTAAAAAAATATTGGATTTTATTCATTCTGACGAAGGGTCATTCAAAAATATTCATTCTGACGAAGGGTCTCGGCCTGAAATGCTGACTGCTCGTTTCCACGGATTCTGCCCAACTTGCTGAGTTCCTCCAGTGTGTTGTACATGTTGATTTGACCACAGCATCTGCAGTGTACTTTGAGTCTACCCAACACCATTTTCTGCCTAATGTGAATTTCCTTCAGTTCCTCCATTACCCTAGGTCCTCTAGCCACTATTACATCTGGGAGATTGTTTGTGTTTTCTCTAGTGAAGACAGATCCAAAGTAAGTGTTCAATTCGTCTGTCTTTTCCTTGTTCCCCATAATAAATTCACCCGTTTCTGTCTTCAAGGGCCCAACTTTGACCTTAACTAATTTTTCCCTCTTCAAATACCTAAAGAAGCTTTTACTATCCTCCTTTATATTCTCGGCTAGCTTACCCTAGTATCTCATCTTTTCTCCCCATATTGCCTTTTTAGTTATCTTCTGGAATAATATTTAACAATGCATTGCCAAATCTATTTCATACCCTCTTGTTCTCTTGATTTCCCTCTTAATATTGAAGTAGTAAAATGGATTCAACAGTGGCTGGATGGGAGATGCCAGAGAGTAGTGGTGGATAACTGTTTGTCAGGTTGGAGGCCGGTGACTAGTGGTGTGCCTCAGGGATCTGTACTGGGTCCAATGTAGTTTGTCATCTACATTAATGATTTGGATGATGGGGTGGTAAATTGGATTAGTAAGTATGCAGATGATACTCAGATAGGTGGCGTTGTGGATAATGAAGTAGGTTTTCAAAGCTTGCAGAGAGAGAGATTTAGGCCAGTTAGAAGAGTGGGCTGAAAGATGGCAGGTGGAATTTAATGCTGATAAGTGTGAGGTGCTACATTTTGGTAGGACTAATCAAAATAGGACATACATGGTAAATGATAGGGCATTGAGGAATGCAGTAGAACAGAGTGATCTAGGAATAATGGTGCATAGTTCCCTGAAGGTGGAATCACATGTGGATAGGGTGGTGAAGAAAGCTTTTGGTATGCTGGCCTTTATAAATCAGAGCATTGAGTATAGGATAACACACACAATATACTGGTGGAACACAGCAGACCAGGCAGCCTCTATAGGGAGAAGCACTGTCGACGTTTTGGGCCGAGACCCTTCGTCAGGACTAACTGAAAGGAGAGGTACTAAGAGATTTGAAAGTAGTGGGTGGAGGGGGAAATGCGAAATGATAGGAGAAGACCGGAGGGGGTGGGATGAAGCTAAGAGCTGGTGATGGGCAGAGAGAGAGAAAAAAAAAATCTAAATATGTCAGGGATGGGGTAAGAAGGGGAGGAGGGGCATTAACGGAAGTTAGAGAAGTCAACGTTCATGCCATCAGGATGGAGGCTACCCAGCCGGTATATAAGGTGTTGTTCCTCCAACCTGAGTTTGGATTCATTTTGACACTAGAGGAGGCCATGGATAGACATATCAGAATGGGAACGGGATGTGGAATTAAAATGTGTGACCACTGGGAGATCCTGCTTTCTCTGGCGGACCGAGCATAGGTGCTCAGCGAAACAGTCTCCCAGTCTGCGTCTGTACAGTGTGGATTGTAGAGCAGGGATAGTACAGTGTGGATTGTAGAGCAGGGATTGTACAGTGTGGATTGTAGAGCAGGGATTGTACAGTGTGGATTGTAGAGCAGGGATATTACAGTGTGGATTGTAGAGCCGGGATTGTACAGTGTGGATTGTAGAGCCGGGATTGTACAGTGTGGATTGTAGAGCCGGGATCGTACAGTGTGGATTGTAGAGCAGGGATTGTACAGTGTGGATTGTAGAGCCGGGATTGTACAGTGTGGATTGTCGAGCCGGGATTGTACAGTGTGGATTGTCGAGCCGGGATTGTACAGTGTGGATTGTAGAGCCGGGATCGTACAGTGTGGATTGTAGAGCAGGGATTGTACAGTGTGGATTGTAGAGCCGGGATTGTACAGTGTGGATTGTCGAGCCGGGATTGTACAGTGTGGATTGTAGTGCCGGGATTGTACAGTGTGGATTGTAGAGCCGGGATTGTACAGTGTGGATTGTAGAGCAGGGATATTACAGTGTGGATTGTAGAGCAGGGATTGTACAGTGTGGATTGTAGAGCAGGGATTGTACAGTGTGGATTGTAGAGCCGGGATTGTACAGTGTGGATTGCCGAGACGGGATTGTACAGTGTGGATTGTAGAGCAGGGTTTGTACAGTGTGGATTGTCGAGCCGGGATTGTACAGTGTGGATTGTAGAGCCGGGATTGTACAGTGTGGATTGCAGAGCCGGGATTGTACAGTGTGGATTGCAGAGCCGGGATCGTACAGTGTGGATTGTAGAGCAGGGATTGTACAGTGTGGATTGTAGAGCCGGGATTGTACAGTGTGGATTGTAGAGCAGGGATTGTACAGTGTGGATTGTAGAGCCGGGATTGTACAGTGTGGATTGTAGAGCCGGGATTGTACAGTGTGGATTGTAGAGCCGGGATTGTACAGTGTGGATTGTAGAGCAGGGATATTACAGTGTGGATTGTAGAGCAGGGATTGTACAGTGTGGATTGTAGAGCCGGGATTGTACAGTGTGGATTGTAGAGCCGGGATTGTACAGTGTGGATTGCCGAGACGGGATTGTACAGTGTGGATTGCCGAGACGGGATTGTACAGTGTGGATTGTAGAGCAGGGATTGTACAGTGTGGATTGTAGAGCAGGGTTTGTACATTGTGGATTGTAGAGCAGGGTTTGTACATTGTGGATTGTAGAGCAGGGTTTGTACAGTGTGGATTGCAGAGCAGGGTTTGTACAGTGTGGATTGTAGAGCCGGGATTGTACAGTGTGGATTGTAGAGCAGGGATAGTACAGTGTGGATTGTCGAGCAGGGATTGTACAGTGTGGATTGTCGAGCAGGGATTGTACAGTGTGGATTGTCGAGCCGGGATTGTACAGTGTGGATTGTCGAGCCGGGATTGTACAGTGTGGATTGTCGAGCCGGGATTGTACAGTGTGGATTGTAGAGCCGGGATCGTACAGTGTGGATTGTAGAGCCGGGATCGTACAGTGTGGATTGTAGTGCCGGGATCGTACAGTGTGGATTGTCGAGCCGGGATCGTACAGTGTGGATTGTCGAGCCGGGATTGTACAGTGTGGATTGTCGAGCAGGGATCGTACAGTGTGGATTGTCGAGCAGGGATCGTACAGTGTGGATTGTAGAGCAGGGATTGTACAGTGTGGATTGTAGTGCAGGGATTGTACAGTGTGGATTGTAGAGCCGGGATCGTACAGTGTGGATTGTCGAGCCGGGATTGTACAGTGTGGATTGTCGAGCCGGGATTGTACAGTGTGGATTGTAGAGCAGGGATTGTACAGTGTGGATTGTCGAGCCGGGATTGTACAGTGTGGATTGTCGAGCCGGGATTGTACAGTGTGGATTGTCGAGCCGGGATTGTACAGTGTGGATTGTAGTGCCGGGATCGTACAGTGTGGATTGCAGAGCCGGGATTGTACAGTGTGGATTGTAGAGCCGGGATTGTACAGTGTGGATTGTAGAGCCGGGATTGTACAGTGTGGATTGTAGAGCCGGGATTGTACAGTGTGGATTGTAGAGCAGGGATTGTACAGTGTGGATTGTCGAGACGGGATCGTACAGTGTGGATTGTAGAGCAGGGATTGTACAGTGTGGATTGTAGAGCCGGGATATTACAGTGTGGATTGTAGAGCAGGGATAGTACAGTGTGGATTGTAGAGCAGGGATAGTACAGTGTGGATTGTAGAGCCGGGATTGTACAGTGTGGATTGTAGAGCCGGGATTGTACAGTGTGGATTGTAGAGCAGGGATAGTACAGTGTGGATTGTAGAGCCGGGATTGTACATTGTGGATTGTAGAGCAGGGTTTGTACAGTGTGGATTGTAGAGCCGGGATTGTACAGTGTGGATTGTCGAGCCGGGATTGTACAGTGTGGATTGTAGTGCCGGGATTGTACAGTGTGGATTGTCGAGCCGGGATTGTACAGTGTGGATTGTCGAGCCGGGATTGTACAGTGTGGATTGTAGAGCAGGGATTGTACAGTGTGGATTGTAGTGCCGGGATCGTACAGTGTGGATTGTAGAGCCGGGATCGTACAGTGTGGATTGTAGAGCCGGGATTGTACAGTGTGGATTGTAGAGCCGGGATTGTACAGTGTGGATTGTAGAGCCGGGATTGTACAGTGTGGATTGTAGAGCTGGGATTGTACAGTGTGGATTGTAGAGCCGGGATTGTACAGTGTGGATTGTAGAGCTGGGATTGTACAGTGTGGATTGTAGAGCCGGGTTTGTACAGTGTGGATTGTAGAGCTGGGATTGTACAGTGTGGATTGCCGAGACGGGATTGTACAGTGTGGATTGCCGAGACGGGATTGTACAGTGTGGATTGTAGTGCAGGGATTGTACAGTGTGGATTGTCGAGCCGGGATCGTACAGTGTGGATTGTCGAGCCGGGATTGTACAGTGTGGATTGTAGAGCTGGGATTGTACAGTGTGGATTGTAGAGCAGGGATAGTACAGTGTGGATTGTAGAGCTGGGATTGTACAGTGTGGATTGTAGAGCTGGGATTGTACAGTGTGGATTGTAGAGCTGGGATTGTACAGTGTGGATTGTAGAGCCGGGATTGTACAGTGTGGATTGTAGAGCAGGGATATTACAGTGTGGATTGTAGAGCAGGGATAGTACAGTGTGGATTGTAGAGCAGGGATAGTAGAGTGTGGATTGTTCAGCAGGGATTGTACAGTGTGGATTGTCGAGCAGGGTTTGAT